>NW_021631923.1:0-84449 GCF_004799145.2 Neltuma alba
TTTCAGTCTAGTTTCTGTGTTTTTTTTAAGGGTTTTAGTTTCTAGGGTTTTGATTTTGATTGAGTGGAGTTTGGGCTAGAGGTTTAGAATGCTGTTTAACTGGTTTTGGAACTGCTTGGGATCACATTTTCTGCAAAAGATTTGGTTTCTGAACGAATTGTCTGCGTTTTCTAAAAATCCAACCAGGTTGCGACCTCGCTGTTTTCAGGTCGCAACCCGGGCCTTTCTAAAACCCAAAATCCTTCTCTGCCTATTGAAGTCGCGACCTAGTTCCCTCAGGCCGCGACCTTAATGCACAGAGGAGCCTTTAAACTTCTGTTTGAACCCTGTTGTTTGCAAACTGAAATTTTTTTCAATGGATTTTGACTCTACCTGTTATGGCTTTTTAGGAAAATGGTTTTGGGCAATTGAAAATTATAAATGCTTGGGTTTTCTCATGATTTTCCTAATGGTTTTAAACTGCAAGTGTCCCAATTCAAATTTTAAGATTTTGCTAAAGTGAGTCTGGCAAAGGGTAGTTATAGGTTTAGTGTGGGGGAGTGCTTGGTTCCTGGGCTTAGTGTAGGTTTTAGTTTCTTTTGTAGGGTTGTTTGTTTTGTGTGTTTACTTTGGTTGTTTGTTGTGTGTTTGCTTTGCGCTCAGATGGACACTAAGAACCCCGAGTCTTCAAGCTCAAGAAAGCCTTGCCCCGCGAGGGAGGAGACCGACTGTTGAGGGAGGAAGCAGTGAAAATGTTTGCCAATAGAGGGGGTAGTACAAGAGCGGCATTTTCCAGAGACCAACGAGCATGATTTCTACAAGCTTACCAAGGCAAGAGGCCTTGAGGAGCTTATGATGAAGAGGAACAAGGTTAATTTGACTTTGGGGAGAGAGTTCTATACTTGCTTTGCCATGGACGGGCGAATGGGAATCACCTTCAGAGGAGTTGAGTGTTATTTCAGTTGAGAAGCTATTGAGAAGTTCTACAAGCTACCTAATGTCCCTGTCTATGAGTACTAGCATTGGAAGACCAGACTTGAGCAAGTTCCTTAGAATAAGGTCTTCCAAACTATCAGAGTTGGAGGAGCTGGCTGGATTGTGAAGGAGAGTGGGTAAAACGTTTTCGAGCACAAGAACAAAGCTAGGAAGAGAGGAAAGAGGGTGATAGAGGAGGATCCTGAGGAGAAGGCAGCTGAGGGTGGCTCTAGTTTCAACCTCACCTCCTTGAGTGAGCATATTGCTATGCTTGGTCAGCAAGTGACTAGTCTAAGCAAGGAATTCGACGCATACAAAGCTATCTCTATGTCTCATGAATTTAGAAGGCAGAGGTTTATGGATCCTCTAATGTTGGAGATGGCCAAGGGTCTTAAGGTTAACCTTCCTCCAGGGTATGAGCAGGCTTTCTGGGAGAACACCGTTCCTCCTGCCACAAGCTACTTTGGTGGGGATCCGGGATAGTCCTTTGGTGTCGCCGCTACTGCTGATGCTGAAATGGGAGAGGCAAATGTTCATGCAGGAGAGGATGTTGGGGCTAAAGAGGAGAGAAGAGAGGAAGAAGACTGAGAGTCGTTTTGTTTAAAGTCTTTTGTTTTTAAGTTTTTCTTTTGTTTCTATTGTTCTTCCCTGCAAACTGTGTACTTGGAGGTTTAACTTTGATGTGTCTGAATTTAATTGCTATGAATGGTTGGTTTTATATGTTTTTAATTGTGGTGGCTGATTTTCATTTTTCCTTTCCCTTTGATAGTGAGGACACTGTCAAGTTTAAGTATGGGGGAGGGATTCATGTCACTTTGTTGCATTGTGAGTGTTGCATTATTTCTATGGTTGTTTCAAATTTTTTGGTAAATTTTTTTTGAAAATCCAATCTTTCATCATCATTCTTTGGCTTTGAATTGATTTTGGATGGTGAATTGCTATGAGTTGGATCATCTTTGACTGTTTTACAATACTTTTACCCTCATTATGCATGCATTTATTTTCATTTGATTACATTGATTCATGCATTGCATTTTGCTGTTTAAGGGGTAAAAAAGGGTCTATTTTTCCTCCTTAATTGTAATTGCCTTGATATGTAATCAGTTAATCTTTACAAAGCTCTTTGTAATGATTTTTTAGGCAATTGGACCAAAGACCCAAGATGGAGCATTGATGGAGCCACAAAGTTATAAGGACCAAAACACAAGATTTAGAGTGTTCTGCCTCCTCAGGTCGTGACATGGACTGCTGAAGTCACAACCTGGATGCCCTTTTAGTGGAACTATGCATTTTGGAAGCTAGGTCGCGACATGAGGTTATGAGGTTGTGACCTAGGCTCCCAAGTCACGACCTGATACTTCTGAGGTCGCGACCTGAGTGCGTTAAGTGAAGTTGGGTGTTTTGGAATAGGTTTCTGAGCTTTACACCTAAGGGGGGCAGCCACCACGAAAAAGAACTTCTCCATTCTGCAGATTTGTAAGGATTGAAGTCACCACCATTTCCTCTCAAGCCTCCATTGAACCTTTAGCCTCTTGGTCATAGAAGGCAAAGCTTGAGCTCAAGGACTTAATAAGGGAGTTATCAGTCTAAACTTGTGCTTAATTCTGTGTTAGAGATTTCTAGATTTAGGGATTTTTGCACTTTTGTCAAACTTGGTTTATGATTGTAAATCTTGTGTTTAGACTACTAAATGTATTTGGATTGGATGCTGTTAATGTTGGATCATCTATATAAATATATCAGTTTTTGAATCCTTGTGTTCAATTGACTATTAGTGATTATTGGTGATTAATCTGTGATGAACCACATTTGAATTAGCTAAATAATGTGATTTTCCATTGAATTTAAGTGCTTTTATGTGGAATTAACTTCATATTCTCAATAATAAGAGATGATGCTGTGAGTGAGATTTGATGAATTAATGCAGATTTGAAGGAGTTCTCATCAATTCTTGGAAACAGCAATGAGGATCAAGTCAAATTGAAGAATGGCAGCAAAGCTCTTGAGGATTCTAATTTAATTAAGCCAAAACGCAGTGTTTTGAGGGGCTGAAAGAGTGAACCAAAACACACAGCTTTGGAGAGGGAAACTTGAATTAATGAAACGCATAGTTTTGGCACATAAGGAGGGAGAAATTCTACTTGTCAAAACGCATAGCTCAAGGCTTTGAATGAAAAAAAAAACGCAGGCAAAAATCCTGAGGCTTTGAAGAGAAGAAGAAAAATGGATTTGAACACTAAAGTCCATCATTCTCATTCATTCTCTTCTTTTCTTCACTTCTCCAGATTCTCTCAACTTCCAGATTCATCTTCTTCATCTTCTTTTCTCTTCTTGCGTTTTGCTATGGAGATTCAGAGATTTGGCCAGATTTCCTCCATCAACATGAGCAACTAAGCCATTGATTCCTGAGGAGCTGTGATGGATCCAGAGCACTGATTTGTCAAGGAGATTTTGTTTTTCTTGAGTTTGTATGTGTGTTTTAGATTTAGATCTTGTTATAAATCTTTGTTTGAAATTCAGATATATAACTCATCTTAGATTTCATTAGGTTCTGCTATTTTTGAGTTGTGATGTGTTTAGAGGTTATAATTTCCTTTTTCTAAGTAGCTTCAATTCAGTTTCTGATTTTGTTAAGTCTGGAACTTGATTGTTGTGATAAATCTGAGGTGAATTGGTTAATCTTCATCCTGAAAATTATCTAATTACATCATCAGAGTTGATTACAGACCTACTGTTTGATGAATTGCCTAAGAGAAATAGAAATCTGATTTTAAGTTGCAAGGAAGGTGAAATCACAGATCCAAGGGAATTCACTTCATTGATATATCTCTTTCAAACTCTTTTCTGCATCTTATTCTTCTCTCATTCCTTTTGAAAATCAGTTTTCATAAATAACAATTCATGGCAGAAACTAATTCTAGAAGCTACATCCTTCTCTGTTAGTTAATTTGTAACTTCTAATTAGTTAAATTCCAGAAGACATTAAGGCTCCTTGAGACCGACCTCTAGTTGACTCATCTCCTACCTAATCTAGAGTATTAAATTTGACCTTTGAACGACAAGAGATCAATCTGTGTGCTTGATATTCTGTGATTGTCGATTGACCTTCTAAGGACGTTTGCATCATCCATTCATTTACACTCTAAATGGTTTTCAACAATGTTTTAAGAGGTGTTAATTAACTTTGATTAAAGTGAGTTTTTATTAATTAAGACATTGAACCCAAGTGATTACTTGGGATTTTTCTTCAGACTTAGATATTTTTAAAACTCCCAATCATTTTAAAAGCAGTGATAGCTGAGTTTTCATTATCAAGAGACTATTTCACCATACTTTCCCTTTAATCCAAAACATTTCTTCATTCATTCAAAACACCAAAAACATTTATTTCTCTGCACTTTATATTTATTGCACCACCTTTAAAACAATTAAAACCCTTTTTCTTTACCCAAATCATCATGTTTTTTATTGCCAATTTAGACTAGGTTGTTTTCCAATAAAGCGATCCTACATTATCTGGTGTAATCATAATTTTGATTACCCGGAAGGCGACATTCCAGTCCGATCAATAACATACCATTTAACAACTCAACTCAACATATTTGTCAAGGCATCAATACAAAGAGTTAATCACATTTCCACATCCATAACTCAACCACATCATGGCCCACACACATAACACAAACGACCAATACAAATTAACACTAAAATTGAAAGTTCTTGCTACCTCTTACTAGCCTTGATTTCTTGACTTCCTTTTTTTGTTCTTGAACTCCTCTTTTGCCCAATGCCAATGCCTATCAATCAAACAACAATAATGTAATTCCAACTAACTTCAACAACTCTATTAACACTTTAACCTAAAACCCTAAGCCTTTTAACCTTTATTTTATGGTTTTTGCATCATCCTTTTTAATTTAACTTCCACATGCTTTTCTTACATGACTTTCTATGTAAAATCCAAATATGAACTTAGATTTATAAAAAACCAATCCCTCCTATAATTTCTCCTCTTGGCCGAATACACCTTAGGGTTCAAAATTCTATTTTCAATTTTAATGCTTCCAAACACATGTTCCTCACATATTCCTACACAATTTCACCTCCTCTACTCATTGGAAGCATCAAATCAATAAGAATCAAACCCTAGCTCAAAGAACCATAGTTGGTCGAATTAAGTCCCTTGATTTCCCAAGTTAGAATTCTTTCCAAAATAAAGTTTAAACACCATAATCCAAGTATTTTCTACCTTGTAATCCATAAACAAACTTTAAATCATCGATAGCTCAACATCAACTGAAATGAATAGCATCAAACCCTAACCATTTCATGCTTCAAACTACTAGGCATCTTAAACTAGAAGAGAAATCCAAGCTTTTACCTTGATTTGGCACTTGATTTGACCTAAGATCAACTTGATCTTCTTCTCCTCTTCCTTCTTGTCACATTTGGAAATTTCATAATTAAGAGTAAGGAAATCCCCAGACATTTAAGGGCCAAAATAGTGGAAAGAAATATGAAAATTTAGAAAAAAAAATGTTAGAAATTCCCAAAAATTAGCAAATATTTATGGAAGGTAGAGAAAAGGCCCTTGGACAATATTCTAGGCTCAAAAGTTTAAATTGTGATGGAAAGCAATAATTATTGAATATTGACTAATTAGGAAATTGGTCAAAAATTAATTATGAAAAATAGTTGAGCCTTAAAAAATTAAGGAAAATTAAGAATAAAGTGTCTTGAGAATTATAAGACATTGTACAAGTGGTTTTATTCCCAAAATACCCCTGAGGCAACTTAAATGGAATTTATAAGATTATGACCAGTAAAAAGTACACCGTTTAAGGTAATTATTTGAGATAGTAAGATACCTCAAATATGTATGCAAAAATGAAGTTAAATAGTTAAAAGATTGTACTAATTTATAAAATTAGTTTGGCTCCCAGAAGGCTAGTGGAACGACTTTAATAAAATATAAAGCTGATTATGCCGATAAAAGGGCATTTTAGTAAATGATTTTTATGCAAGATTTAAAAGAAGTTTTATGGCTTGAGAAAATTCATATATTTTCTCTAAAGGTAAAAGGAATTTTTGGAGCAGACAAAAGAATTTTCACAGCTCCAGAAAGCCAGGAAGAAATCCCGATAAATGAGAGCCAAATAAATAGATGAAAATATCTAAGGAAAAGACAAAAGTAATGATGGCTCATTAATGCACCATGTAAGGTAATCATGACACATGTGAAGTCATTAAAGAGGAAAGAAGTAGTAGAATAAGACAAAAGTGATGTGACAAATATTTTAGTCCTACAAGAGATCGAGATTAAGAAAATGGACAGATAAAGTATAAAAGTACACTTGCTTTTTACTTGGCCTATATTGCACCACTTGTCAAGCTCCCTATGGAGGGGATTTTGACTTTTGATCCTCTTGTATTTTAATTAAATTTAGATTTAAATTAATAGAGGAAAAAGGTTCAAGAAAGCATAAGAGCTTGATACCTCATCATTGTAATTTGAGTGAATTTGAAGGGTATTTTGGTCCATTCAAGGCCAAGTTTTGGCTATAAATAGAACCCCTCCCCCTGATATTTTTGGCCAGGATGAGATCAAGAGGGGAAACTCTTGCCATTTTGATTCCTGAAGCATAATCCTGAGGACACCTAATTTGATCAACCAAGCTTGGATTCAAGGTTAGTAGGTTGTTCTACTTTGTATTATGCTTTGTTTTCTTGAGTTTGGTGGTCGAAAAATATTGTCTCCCCTAAGTAGAGGTGCTGGACAAAATGTTTTAGAGTTAGGAGAGGATGATTTTGATGCTATATCTAGTTAAAACACATTGATTAGAGTTGGATTCAAGTGGTATTATGTTGAAATTTGAAAGATTGTATGATATGATTATTATGGGTACTGTTTGGCCAAGCTAAGATCTGTACCCTAGAATGCGTTTTTCATAGTTTTGATGCTTCCATTGTATTTAAAATGGAAAATGGTGTAGGGTAAATCTAAAGAAAGAACAAGCATTGGAAGCATTAGAAAGTTGGAATTTTTAGAATCCAAGACCCCCTTTTTGGCCAACTCTAGTTTTTGGGGAAAGAATTTCTTTTCATGAATCCAAGCTCATATTTGGAATCTTTGGGCAAAATTGTGTATGATTGGCCTAAGGGAGCAATTTTCACAAAGCTATAACTTTAATCTAAAAATTTAGAGAAAAGGTAAAGTTCAAGAGAGTTAGTCTTGAACATTATATAATCTCTTGGTCCTAATGGATTGTATGAAATGTTTAGGACCTTGGAACATCCAAGAGGATGTTTGATGATGTTGACTGAAAGCCCACATGGTTGGAAAGTCAAGGGAGTCAAAGGAAAAGCAAGAGGAAAGTTTGAAGTACAAGGTAGTGAACTTACCTATTATCATTGCTTGATGTTGTATGCTTGTGTGTTGCTATGTACATGATGATGGAGGAGCATGGTGTGATCAAGAGCACGGGCAAGGAGTCCAAACAAAGAAGGCCAACATTCCAAAAGATCCATTACAAGGCATTGGAGGCCCAATGAAAAGAGCAAGGACCAAAGCTATGAAGAAGGCCCTAAATTGTCTAATAAGAGAGCTAAAAGAGCTGGAGCCCATTTATTTTGAAGAAGCCCATTTTGGTGAGCCTAAAAGGAGTCCAAAAATGGTGATCACATTGCTAGAAGCCCAACAAGATGATGTACAAGGCCCATGTGGGGTTCAGATTGAAGAATTCACTTAAAATACCATGTGACAAGCATGTGCCTTAGACAAGGATTATAAGTGATCAGAGCTAAGGTTTGCTAGATTTCAAGTTCTATCTTTTGGTGTTTTAATTTTTTTTCTTTCTCTATTGTTTCTATTTTTCTTTCGTTTCCATTCTCCTCATTCTGTCTTCCTCCTTTCTTCCTTATTCCATCCCTTTTTTTTTCATTTTTTCCTTTTCCTTTTCATCTCCTTTCCACCCTTTTTCTTTTGTTCATTTGATTTGCTTTGTTCTTTTGAGTAATAAAAAAAATTCATGAAAAAAAAAGAAAAAAAAGTGCTGTTGTGTTGAAAAAAAAGCAAAAAAAATAAAGGCTACAGAATTGCTGGAAAAGAAAAATCGAAAATTAAAAAAAATAGGGAAAGAGTTTCAGATTTTGGAGATTGCAGCATAAGAGGCAAGTTTCCTAATTTGAAAGAGCTTCCATTGCAAGTCACAATTAATTTCCTAAATCTTTATACTTGGGTGGTAAGACTCCTACTTTCCTATTTCTACTTTCCTTTGTTTTATCTAGTTTCCTATTTTGAATTCCATTCCTTTTCATATTACTTTCCTATTTTCCTTCTTCAAGTTTTCTTCTTTCTTTTGTTTCTTATTCCTTTCTCTTCCTTTTCATACTACTTGCCTAATTTCAGTTCTTTTCTTGCAAGGTACTCACTTTCCTAAAGTTGTCTCAAGGTAGTACCTTTCCTAATTACTTTGTTTCCTATTTTCCTTTACTTTCACAACCTTATTTTCATTTTGCAATTTCTGCCTCCCTTTTTCACGTTTTTTTTTCCTATCCATTTTTTTATCATAAACTTCTTCTCTCCTCATTTTTCCCCTCCTTTCATTCCATCCTCACGTTTGGCCTATCCTTCTTCTTTCATCTCTTATCTTTTCCCCTCTTTCACATAGTTGGTGGCTCTTACAATTTCTGGTTGTGAAGGTTACCATTTTCTAATATTGTCTCTTGGTTTTTGTTGAGTTTCAATCAAGAATACTATAGGAGACAAGCTCAAGTGGTAAAAGGCAAGAGTGTTTTACTTCGATATAAAAGCCAAAGTTGAGAGAAACACGAGTGGCACCAAATTGATTGAGTGGAACACACAAGCAGAGTGCTGAGGTCCATTATTTCTATTTCTTTTTTCTTTTTGCTTCAACTAACATCTCAGGTTAAAGATGAGAGGGAAAGAATCCAATAATGAAGAATTCAACACAGATATCAAAGTATTCATGAGGACTATGAGAGATGAGTTTCTCAAACTCAAGATGGAAATGGAAGAGTTAAAGATATCCAAAGCAGATAGTAGTGATGACGAGGTGATTAGATCTGGTTCGTCAACTTCAAAGAGCAGGAGCAAACATTCCAAAACTGACATGGCCATAATTGATCCAAAGATCAAGTATCCTACTTTCAAGGGTAATACCAATCCAAATAAATATCTTGATTGGGAGATGAAGTTCGAGCAGATTTTCAGATTGAATGATTGGCCTGAAGAAAAGAAGGTAAAATTAGCTTCATTTCAGTTTTCTGACTATACTACTATTTGGTGGGAAGATTTGCAGCTTAAGAGACGCCTTAAGGGCAAGGGTCCCCCTTATACGTGGGAGAAGCTAAAGAAACTCATGCGCAAGAAGTATGTTCCTAGCTTCTACTATCGAGAGTTTAATCGAAAGTTGCGACTGTTTAGCCATGACTCTATGACAGTAGAAGAGTATGTACATGAGCTTGATCTTCTTAAGATGCGTGCTGGAGTACAAGAAGATGAAGAATCAAGCATGAGCAAAATCATTGATGGTCTGAGACCTGAAATTAGAGACAAAGTTGAGATGTACACTTTTGTTGATAAGGAGGAGTTGGTGCACAAAGCCATCAAAGTTGAAAAATGGTTTAAAGAGAAACACTCCAAATCCTCATCCTATGGCTGGAGGGACTCTAAACCAACCTCCAAGTGGAAGGATTCCAAGGCCAAGGATACAGCAAGATTCACCCCTAAGGCCAAGGAGGAATCAAAGCCCAAGGGTGATGTTGGTAAGAAACTTGACTCTAAAACTTCTTCTATTGATAAAACCTCTTCTCTTCAATGTTTTAGATGTCATGGAAAGGGGCATATTGCTTCCAAATGTCCCAATAAGAGAGCCATCATTATCAAAGACAATGGTGAGTATGACAGTGAACATTCTAGTGATAAAAGTGATGATGACATGCCCTCTTTGGTGACTGACTCTGAATTGGAGATTGACGAAGCTGAACCTGTTGCGGGAGAAGCATTGGTGGCTAGAAGAGCCCTAAATATTCATGTAAAGGAAGATGATGAGAAAGAGCAGCGAGAGCTTATCTTCCACACTAGGTGTTTCATAAGGAATAAGGTATGCAACATGGTTATTGATAGGGGTAGTGTTACCAATGTTGCTAGTACCTTACTTGTTGAAAAGCTAGACTTGCCTACTATGAAGCATCCTAAACCTTATAAATTGCAATGGTTGAATGATAGTGCTGAGGCTAAAGTCACTAAGCAGGTTTTGGTTTCTTTTTCTATTGGGAACTATCATACTGAAGTTCTATGTGATGTGGTTCCAGTGCTTACTGGACATCTCTTACTCAGAAGGCCATGGCAATTTGATAGCAGAGCTCACCATGATTGTTACAAAAATTGTTATTCTATACCATTCAATGGAAAAATCATTGTATTGAAGCCTCTTAGGCCAAAAGAAGCTTATGAGGACCAAGTGAGAATTGAGCAGGATTGCAAAAGAATGAATGAGTTGAAAGAAAAAGAGAGTAGAAAAGAAAGAAACTAAAGAGAGAGAAAAGAAAAAGAAAGAACATGAGAAAAGTGAAAAAAAGATAGAGAGTTTAATTTCTGGAAAAAAGTGAGGTTAAGAGAGCACTGTTGAGTGAGCAAGTCTTGGTGCTTGTGTGTAAGGATGCTTATTTTTCCACTAACGATCTTAACCCCTCTTTGCCCTCTAGTGTTGTGTCTTCGTTGCAGGAATTTGGTGATTTATTCCCAAATGAGATACCTGATGGGCTTCCTCCCTTAAGAGGAATTGAGCCTAGGATTGATTTTATTTCTGGAGCTTTTCTACCTAATAGACCTGCTTATAGAGCCAATTCTGAGGAAACTAAAGAAATTCAACGCCAAGTAGATGAGCTTATGAGGAAAGGCTTTGTGAGAGAAAGCTTGAGCCCATGTGCTGTTCCAGTACTCTTAGTACCTAAGAAAGATGGTTCGTGGCAAATGTGCATTAATTGTAGAGCCATAAACAAAATAACAGTTAAGTATCGCTACCCCATTCCTAGATTAGATGACATGTTGGATGAGTTGCATGGTGCTACTTTATTCTCTAAAATTGATCTTAGGAGTGGTTATCATCAAATTCGCATGAAAGAGGGAGATGAATGGAAAACGGCATTTAAAACTAAATTTGGATTGTATGAATGGTTAGTTATGCCTTTTGGGTTAATTAATGCACCAAGTACTTTCATGAGCTTGATGAATAATGTTTTTTGTTCATTTATTGGGAAGTTTGTGGTTGTCTACTTTGATGATATTCTTGGGATATGAGGGGGGACGGACCGGCTAGAATCAAGTTGACAAACCAGATCTAATCACCTCATCATCACTACTATCTGCTTTGGATATCTTTAACTCTTCCATTTCCATCTTGAGTTTGAGAAACTCATCTCTCATAGCCTTCATGAATACTTTGATATCTGTGTTGAATTCTTCATTATTGGATTCTTTCCCGCTCATCTTTAACCTGAGATGTTAGTTGAAGCAAAAAGAAAAAAGAAATAGAAATAATGGACCTCAGCACTCTGCTCACGTGTTCCACTCAATCAATTTGGTGCCACTCGTGTTTCTCTCAACTTTGGCTTTTATATCAAAGTAAAACACTCTTGCCTTTTACCACTCGAGCTTGTCTCCTATAGTATTCTTGATTGAAACTCAACAAAAACCAAGAGACAATATTAGAAAGTGGTAACCTTCACAACCAGAAATTGTAAGAGCCAGCAACTATGTGAAAGAGGGGAAAAGATAAGAGATGAAAGAAGAAGGATAGGCCAAACGTGAGGATAGAACGAAAGGAGGGGAAAAATGAGGAGAGAAGAAGTTTATGATAAAAAAAATGGATAGGAAAAAAAAAACGTGAAAAAGGGAGGCTGAAATTGCAAAATGAAAATAAGGTTGTGAAAGTAAAGGAAAATAGGAAACAAAGTAATTAGGAAAGGTACTACCTTGAGACAACTTTAGGAAAGTGAGTACCTTGCAAGAAAAGAACTGAAATTAGGCAAGTAGTATGAAAAGGAAGGGAAAGGAATAGGAAACAAAAGAAAGAAGAAAACTTGAAGACGGAAAATAGGAAAGTAATATGAAAAGGAAAGGAATTCAAAATAGGAAACTAGATAAAACAAAGGAAAGTAGAAATAGGAAAGTAGGAGTCTTACCACCCAAGTATAAAGATTTAGGAAATTAATTGTGGCTTGCAATGGAAGCTCTTTCAAATTAGGAAACTTGCCTCTTATGGTGCAATCTACAAAATCTGAAACTCTTTCCCCCTTTTTTTTTTCTTTTTTTTTCAATTTTCGAATTTTTTTTCAGCAATTCTGAGCTCTTTTTTTTTGCTTTTTTTTTGTTTTCTTTTTGTTTCAACACAACAGCTCTTTTTTTTCTTTTTTTTCATGAATTTTTTTACTACTCAAAAGAACAAAGCAAGTCAAATGAACAAAAGGGTGGAAAGGAGATGAAAAGGGGAAAAAAACAAAAAAAAGGAATGGAAATAAGGAGGAAAGGAGGAACACAGAATGAGGAGAATGGAAACGAAAGGAAAATAGAAGCAACAAAGAAAGAAAAAAATTAAAACACCAAAAGATAAAACTTGAAATCTAGCAAACCTTATCTCTGATACCACTTGATATGAGGGGGGAACGGACCGGCTAAAATCAAGTAATGAACGGATGGTTGATCTAGGTAGGACCTTAAGAGAACCTGTCTCTTACAACCCTAGCCATGAAGACACCACAAGGTTGATCAATCCCTTGATACTGTCGAGTATTCTCATGAGAATACAAGGATGCAAGCAAAGCTCACACTGAGAGAAATAAACTCAATTCTCATTCATCTAAATCTTAAATTCAATTACAAAAACGTAGCCTATATATAGGCAACAATAGAACACTCTAGAATCAGCATCCTAAGACATAAATGCTAGGAATGATATCTCATTAATGATTATTTGACTATGGGAGGCACCATTTGTTAAGAAGCATGTGACATTTAAATGGGGTGAAACATAAGAAACAGCTTTTAATACCTTGAAAGAGAAATTAACCAATGCACCACTTTTGTGTTTACCTGATTTTAATAAAGTTTTTGAAGTTGCCTCCCATAGTTAAATAATCATTAATGAGGCATCATTCCTAGCATTTATGTCTTAGGATGCTGATTCTAGAGTGTTCTATTGTTGCTTATATATAGGCTACGTTTTTGTAATTGAATTAAGATTTAGATGAATGAGAATTGAGTTTATTTCTCTCAGTGTGAGCTTTGCTTGCATCCTTGTATTCTCATGAGAATACTCGACAGTATCAAGGGATTGATCAACCTTATGATGTCTTCATGGCTAGGGTTGTAAGAGACAGGTTCTCTTAAGGTCCTACCTAGATCAACCATATATTCATTACTTGATTCTAGCCGGTCCATTCCCCCCTCATATCACATGATGTTTGAATGTTGTTTTGACATGTATTAGCTACTATAATTACTATTTATGATGAGTAGATTATGTCTCCATGGCCATGCATCAAGAAGGTAGCTTTAGGTATGCTAATATGTCACTACCTAACAAGAGAACAAGCAAATTGCATGTAGTGCATTAGCATCCATCTAGCATGATTATGTGGTATTGTTTGGTACTGGGATTCCCCTGAATCTCACTCCTCCCTAACCAATTATTTAGGTCAATCAATGATGGACAGTAATGGCATGAGAAAGAAGGAGAAGAAAGTGGAGAATTATTGATGTTAATGAATGAGATTCATTTTCAATGTATAATTCTCCTATTTTTTAAATTATATTTATGGATGCCAATGATGTGATGTAATTAATTAGAATGTCTGTGGCATGAATGGAAATGTATGAGAATGAATGGAAAAGAGTAAGCCCAAGTTATACATGCCAAAGTAATAAAAAGAATTAAAGCAAGAATTGTTAAGGGATAAAACGTAGGTCCTGGAGCAGTCAGCTTTGAACTCCACTTTGACCTACCAAATGAATGAGTTAAGTCACAAAATTTGGCAGGCTTATAGTACACATCCTAAGCTTTAAAATGAGAGGTAGATCACCTCAATTGGATATGTACACAAGGAGATATGAATTTTGAAAATTGAGGTAAGAAATTTGGAAGTTCCAGAATTGACTAAATAAATAGTAAAGTTTAATGAATAAACTGTATGAATTGGCAAGAGATAAGCTGAATTTGATTTTTTTTTTTCCCCTTAAAGAGCATTGAAAAAGCTTTCTGTATAATTTTGAAACAACTTCATATGATTTTTCTAGAATTAGTTATGATTTTTCAAAATTGGACTTGTAATATGAAAAATGCATGGTGAACAGTGTTCCTATAAATCAACGTCCTAGTTATGTTTTTATGAGCTTAAGGCCATCCAAAGTGGTCAGAAATGGCTTTAATTGGACTCTAAGATATACTAGAAGTAAGGTGTAACACTTCTCCCTTGGTGGCCGAAACTCTCTCCCTTCCTTTTTTGTAAGATTTAAGGTTTTGATGATAACAAAGTAAGTAGTTAAGTTTCTCTGCATAATTGTTAAGCTGTTATTCAATCATCTATTGGATCATTGAGTTGATTGAATACGTGTTAGATAAATGACTGAATATTTGTAACTTTAAATACTGTTAAGCTTTATTGATAACATGTTACATAACTACTCTTCCAGACAACCTGTTAGATAAATGTATTGTTTAATCACCTTATCGATCATTGGTAAACTTGCTTGAGTATGGTTATTGTAAGGAAATTATCAATCACTTGATTGATAAATCAAATGATCGATAAGCTATCAGGTGAAAAGGATAAGTTTCTCTCTGTTGACAAGCTTTTATTGATAACCTTATGATGCGATACAACAAGCTAACTCCTCAACTTTTAATGATTCATTGAGTGGGCTAGTGCAAGAATTAAAAGAATTAAAAAATTTGTAATTCATACTAATCATCAATCTTTGAAGCACATTAAGGGTTAAGGTGAGCTGAACAAGAGACAGGCAAGGTGGCTAGAATTTATTGAGACATTTCCATATGTCATCAAATACAAGAAAGGTAAAGAAAATGTGGTGGTTGATGCATTGTCAAGAAGGTGATGATTCGAGGTCGAATCCTTTTCAGGAGAGAGGGAATGATGCGATACAGCAAGCTAACTCCTCAACTTTCAATGATCCATTACAAATCCCAACTGGACCAATCACAAGAGCAAGAGCTAAAAGAATTAAGCAAGCTTTGAGTGGGCTAGTGCAAGACACCTTGACAAAGCAAATGGTATTTGTTGGAGCATCAAATCTGGATGAAAATGCTGAGGACGTCACTGACATCATTTAGGCTGAAAATGGAGCTGCTGATCATATCTTGGGCTTGGAGACTTCAATTTAAGGAGCTTGGATCAAGTACAACACATGAGAAGCCTCACTTAGGCCTAATTAATCATATTTTGGGCTTGATATGCTGATTATATTTCATTAAATGCATTTGAGCGAAAATTCATAATTAGTTGGCAGATTTGACTTTTGAGTTTCCAAGTTACCTAAATCAAGTCCATATGATTCTATTTGAGTTAGTATTTTATATTTTGATTTTCTAGATTGCATTTAATGCTTTTTAGGTCAGATTTCTGAATGTATCCTCTATAAGATATTGTAACCCTCATTCTGGAGGTAGATTTGGAAGTTGAATGAAAAGGTTGTATTTTGCAATTTCTAACTTGAGAGGGATTCTCTCTAGGGTTCTTCATTGAACTAACAGACTTATTAAGGCTTGATCAACCTTGTGGCGTTTTTCAACACTTTGGGTCCTTGTTCTTCCGTGTTCAAGGGTTCAAGTGGATCACTAGACCTTTGTTTATGTTCTTGGGGTGTGTATATTCAGATTGGTTATGGGTTCATGGGATTTTCCCTTGTGGGTTCTCACCATCTTGGTATTAGAGCTTTGGATCTAAACTCAGGTCATATCTTTCTGTTAAGCTTGCCTTCATTTTCATTCTTAATTTGGTGCCTTTTCTTGTGTTTGTTCGTCTTCTATGTTTCTATCTGTCACTAAAATTGTCGTCCTTGTTCATTCACTTTTCCATTGAGTCTTGTGATGTTTAATAGCTCATTCATAGTTTGGAATCCCTTCTTTCTATTTGTTTTGGTTTTGTCTAAATTTGACTTTTCTAGGGCAAGTTATACCCATTTTGAAAGGACGCGTTTTCTAGAATTTCTAGGTTCAGATTGCTTGTTCTGTTCTGTTTATGGTATTTTTGTAATTTTCTTTGCATTATTCAGTGGAAAAAAACAAAACAAAAAAAGAGGAAAGACAAAAAGAAAAAAAAAAATAGTACAAAAAAAGAAGAAAAAATTTGTTGTGCTGGATGTGTTTTGAGCAAATCATCTTCATACCCAGAATTTGTTTTGGCTTTTGCAATATTTGTGTCAATTGAATTTCTGATTTTTCTTGTAAGTCCATATTCAATACTCTTGATTTCTCAAAGTTCTCAAGTGTTGGCTAATTCTGCATATTGTGATTGCTTTGTTTAAATTGCTTAGTTCTTTAAAGAGCCTCAAGAGGGATTCAAGAGTGGAAAAAGGCAAGAGTGACATAACTCAGTTTAAAAGCCAAGTTTGAGTGAAACACAAGTGTTGAGTGTCATTCTTGGGGGAAACACGTGAGGAAATTTGTGAGGAACTTTATTTCACTAACACAGCTATTTTTCTTGAAGTCACAATGTCTAATGCAGATGGAACATTTGGTAGTGGTGGAAATCCAATGAATATTGAAGACACCCTTAGGGCAATGTAGCAACATTTTCAACAGATGAATGTGGTTTATGGAGAGATAAGGGATAGAATGGATAGACAAGATGAAAGGATTGCAAATCTGCAAAGAGCTCGACCTAATCCTAGAAGGCATGAAAGACAAAAGGAGGTTTCTATGGATGACTTTGAATTTGAAAATAATGAAGTTGGTGGCAATGAGGGTGAATTTGATTCTGAATCTGAAGTTGAACTGGTAAGGAATAGGCGTAAAGGGGACATATATGGGAGAAGACATGGCAGAAATAACCCAGGGGAGAGAGATAGAGTAGATGGGAACCTTGGGAGCATCAAAATGAAGATACCATCTTTCCAAGGTAGAAATGACCCTGAAGCTTATTTGGAGTGGGAAAAGAAAATAGAAATGATTTTTGAGTGCCACAATTATTCTGAAGCTAAAAAGGTGGAGTTGGTAGCCATAGAATTCACTGAATATGCCCTTGTTTGGTGGGATAAATTGGGTCTTAATAGGAGGAATAATGGTGAGAGGCCTATAGTAAGTTGGAGAGAAATGAAAACTCTAGTGTGGAGGAGATTCATTCCAAGCCATCACTATAGAGAACTTTATCAAAAGTTACAGAGCCATACACAAGGCTTTAAGAGGGTGGATGAGTATTATAAGGACATGGAATTAGCTATGATGAGAGCTAATATGCAAGAAGATAGAGAGGCTACAATGGCTCGGTTTCTAAATACGCTGAACAAAGAGATTGCTAACATAGTGGAACTACATCATTATGTGGAGTTAGAAGACATGGTGCATATGGCAATCAAGGTGGAAAAGCAACTCAAGCATAAGGTACTTTAAAACTCTTTTCTAGCTCAAGCTCTTCAATAAAACAGAAATGGAAGAAAGAAGAAAAAACTATCCAAAAGGAGACTACTAAAGGCAAAGAAGAAGCTTCATCAAAGAGCAAAGGTAAATATGATTCCTAAACTTTTAGAAATAGAGATATAAAATGTTTCAAGTGTTTGGGTACAGGTCACATAGCTTCTCAATGCCCCAACAAGAGAGTCATGATTTTGAAAAATAATAAAATTGTGACTGAAAGTGAAAGTGAAAGTGATCATGATTCCATGCCCTTACTTGAAGATGATAGTGATGAAGGGGTTGAATATGCTGTGGAAGGAGAATGCCTTGTGGTTAGAAGAGCCTTGAATTGTCAAGTGAAGGAAGATGAGTTGAATGAGCAAAGGAAAAATATTTTCCATACTTGCTGCCTCATTAATAACAAGGTATGTAGTTTGATAATTGATGGTGGGAGTGTTACAAATGTTGTAAGCACTACAATGGTTAAGAAATTGAATTTGCCCACTGTTAGGCACCCTAGACCATACAAGCTGCAATGGTTGAATGAATGCGGAGAAATTAAAATTGCTAAGCAAGTTCTTGTTCCTTTTTCAATTGGGAAATATTGTGATGAAGTATTATGTGATGTTGTTCCCATGCATGCTGGACATATACTTTTGGGAAGACCTTGGGAATTTGATAGAAAGGTAAAGAAGGATGGGCTCACAAATAGATATTCTTTTGTAATGAATATCAGACCCATTACTCTTGTGTCATTGACCCCAAACTAAGTGTATAAGGATCAACTTAAGATGAAAAAAGAGAGTGATCTGAAAAATGAAAAAAATATCAGAGACATCAAAAGAAATGAGAGTGAAAAAGAGAGAAAAGCTGAGAGTTCAAAAACAGAAATTCAGAAAAAAAAAAATGAAGAGAGCAAAGAGAAGAAGAAATTGAGTTTTTATGCAAAAGCAAGTAAAGTGAGGAGTGCTTTCTTGGCTGAACAACATTTGCTTCTCCTTGTTTACAAGGAATCCTTTTTTAATACTAATGACATTAACTCTTCCTTTCCAAGTATTATTGGTTCTTTATTGCAGGAATATGATTATGTGTTCCCAGAAGCAATTCCACCTGGATTACCACCCATTAAGGGAATTGAACATCAAATTGATTTCATTCCAGGAGCAACAATTCCTAATAGGCTAGCCTATAGAAGCAATCCAGAAGAGACAAAGGAGCTTCAAAAGCAAGTGGAAGAGCTCATGGTAACAGGATATGTTAAAGAAAGCTTAAGTCCTTATGTTGTTCCAGTACTTTTGGTGCCAAAGAAAGATGGAACTTGGAGGATGTGCATTGATTGCAGAGCTGTGAATAATATCACTGTGAAGTATCGCCATCCCATTCCTAGATTAAATATATGCTTGATGAATTTCATGGTTCTATTGTCTTTTCCAAGATTGATTTGAAATCTGGATACCATCAAATTAGAATGAGAGAAGGGGATGAATGGAAAACTACTTTCAAAACAAAACATGGTTTGTATGAATGGTTATTATGCCATTTGGGTTAACTAATGCACCTAGCACTTTCATGGGATTAATGAATCATGTTTTGCATGCTTTCATTGGGAAATTTGTTGTGGTTTATTTTGATGACATTCTGATCTATAGCAAGAATCTTGATGAGCATTTGAATCAATTTGTATTGTGTGCTTGATGTTTTGAGAAAGGAGAAATTGTTTTCAAATATGAAAGAGTGTGATTTTTTATGGATAAAATTGTTTTTCTTGGCTTGTGGTGAGTGCTAAAGGAATAGAAGTTGATGAAAAAAAAGATCAGAGCTATAAAAGAATGGTCAACACCTAAAAGCACAACTGAGATGAGAAGTTTTCATGGTTTGTCTAGTTTTTATAGGCGTTTTGTTAAAGATTTTAGCACACTTGCTGCACCATTCATTGAACAAGATGTTGCCTAACTTTAACAAAACTTTTGAGATTGAATGTGATGTATCTGGAGTGTGAATAGGAGCTGTTTTGATGCAGGAAGGAAAGCCAATTGCTTGTTTTAGTGAAAAGTTAATGGAGCAGCCTTGAAGTATCCCACATATGACAAGGAGCTCTATGCACTTAAGAGAGCATTGGAGAATTGGCAACACTACCTTTGGCCTAAAAAATTTGTAATTCATACTAATCATCAATCTTTGAAGCACATTAAGGGTTAAGGTGAGCTGAACAAGAGACAGGCAAGGTGGCTAGAATTTATTGAGACATTTCCATATGTCATCAAATACAAGAAAGGTAAAGAAAATGTGGTGGTTGATGCATTGTCAAGAAGGTGATGATTCGAGGTCGAATCCTTTTCAGGAGAGAGGGAATGATGCGATACAGCAAGCTAACTCCTCAACTTTCAATGATCCATTACAAATCCCAACTGGACCAATCACAAGAGCAAGAGCTAAAAGAATTAAGCAAGCTTTGAGTGGGCTAGTGCAAGACACCTTGACAAAGCAAATGGTATTTGTTGGAGCATCAAATCTGGATGAAAATGCTGAGGACGTCACTGACATCATTTAGGCTGAAAATGGAGCTGCTGATCATATCTTGGGCTTGGAGACTTCAATTTAAGGAGCTTGGATCAAGTACAACACATGAGAAGCCTCACTTAGGCCTAATTAATCATATTTTGGGCTTGATATGCTGATTATATTTCATTAAATGCATTTGAGCGAAAATTCATAATTAGTTGGCAGATTTGACTTTTGAGTTTCCAAGTTACCTAAATCAAGTCCATATGATTCTATTTGAGTTAGTATTTTATATTTTGATTTTCTAGATTGCATTTAATGCTTTTTAGGTCAGATTTCTGAATGTATCCTCTATAAGATATTGTAACCCTCATTCTGGAGGTAGATTTGGAAGTTGAATGAAAAGGTTGTATTTTGCAATTTCTAACTTGAGAGGGATTCTCTCTAGGGTTCTTCATTGAACTAACAGACTTATTAAGGCTTGATCAACCTTGTGGCGTTTTTCAACACTTTGGGTCCTTGTTCTTCCGTGTTCAAGGGTTCAAGTGGATCACTAGACCTTTGTTTATGTTCTTGGGGTGTGTATATTCAGATTGGTTATGGGTTCATGGGATTTTCCCTTGTGGGTTCTCACCATCTTGGTATTAGAGCTTTGGATCTAAACTCAGGTCATATCTTTCTGTTAAGCTTGCCTTCATTTTCATTCTTAATTTGGTGCCTTTTCTTGTGTTTGTTCGTCTTCTATGTTTCTATCTGTCACTAAAATTGTCGTCCTTGTTCATTCACTTTTCCATTGAGTCTTGTGATGTTTAATAGCTCATTCATAGTTTGGAATCCCTTCTTTCTATTTGTTTTGGTTTTGTCTAAATTTGACTTTTCTAGGGCAAGTTATACCCATTTTGAAAGGACGCGTTTTCTAGAATTTCTAGGTTCAGATTGCTTGTTCTGTTCTGTTTATGGTATTTTTGTAATTTTCTTTGCATTATTCAGTGGAAAAAAACAAAACAAAAAAAGAGGAAAGACAAAAAGAAAAAAAAAATAGTACAAAAAAGAAGAAAAAATTTGTTGTGCTGGATGTGTTTTGAGCAAATCATCTTCATACCCAGAATTTGTTTTGGCTTTTGCAATATTTGTGTCAATTGAATTTCTGATTTTTCTTGTAAGTCCATATTCAATACTCTTGATTTCTCAAAGTTCTCAAGTGTTGGCTAATTCTGCATATTGTGATTGCTTTGTTTAAATTGCTTAGTTCTTTAAAGAGCCTCAAGAGGGATTCAAGAGTGGAAAAAGGCAAGAGTGACATAACTCAGTTTAAAAGCCAAGTTTGAGTGAAACACAAGTGTTGAGTGTCATTCTTGGGGGAAACACGTGAGGAAATTTGTGAGGAACTTTATTTCACTAACACAGCTATTTTTCTTGAAGTCACAATGTCTAATGCAGATGGAACATTTGGTAGTGGTGGAAATCCAATGAATATTGAAGACACCCTTAGGGCAATGTAGCAACATTTTCAACAGATGAATGTGGTTTATGGAGAGATAAGGGATAGAATGGATAGACAAGATGAAAGGATTGCAAATCTGCAAAGAGCTCGACCTAATCCTAGAAGGCATGAAAGACAAAAGGAGGTTTCTATGGATGACTTTGAATTTGAAAATAATGAAGTTGGTGGCAATGAGGGTGAATTTGATTCTGAATCTGAAGTTGAACTGGTAAGGAATAGGCGTAAAGGGGACATATATGGGAGAAGACATGGCAGAAATAACCCAAGGGAGAGAGATAGAGTAGATGGGAACCTTGGGAGCATCAAAATGAAGATACCATCTTTCCAAGGTAGAAATGACCCTGAAGCTTATTTGGAGTGGGAAAAGAAAATAGAAATGATTTTTGAGTGCCACAATTATTCTGAAGCTAAAAAGGTGGAGTTGGTAGCCATAGAATTCACTGAATATGCCCTTGTTTGGTGGGATAAATTGGGTCTTAATAGGAGGAATAATGGTGAGAGGCCTATAGTAAGTTGGAGAGAAATGAAAACTCTAGTGTGGAGGAGATTCATTCCAAGCCATCACTATAGAGAACTTTATCAAAAGTTACAGAGCCATACACAAGGCTTTAAGAGGGTGGATGAGTATTATAAGGACATGGAATTAGCTATGATGAGAGCTAATATGCAAGAAGATAGAGAGGCTACAATGGCTCGGTTTCTAAATACGCTGAACAAAGAGATTGCTAACATAGTGGAACTACATCATTATGTGGAGTTAGAAGACATGGTGCATATGGCAATCAAGGTGGAAAAGCAACTCAAGCATAAGGTACTTTAAAACTCTTTTCTAGCTCAAGCTCTTCAATAAAACAGAAATGGAAGAAAGAAGAAAAAACTATCCAAAAGGAGACTACTAAAGGCAAAGAAGAAGCTTCATCAAAGAGCAAAGGTAAATATGATTCCTAAACTTTTAGAAATAGAGATATAAAATGTTTCAAGTGTTTGGGTACAGGTCACATAGCTTCTCAATGCCCCAACAAGAGAGTCATGATTTTGAAAAATAATAAAATTGTGACTGAAAGTGAAAGTGAAAGTGATCATGATTCCATGCCCTTACTTGAAGATGATAGTGATGAAGGGGTTGAATATGCTGTGGAAGGAGAATGCCTTGTGGTTAGAAGAGCCTTGAATTGTCAAGTGAAGGAAGATGAGTTGAATGAGCAAAGGAAAAATATTTTCCATACTTGCTGCCTCATTAATAACAAGGTATGTAGTTTGATAATTGATGGTGGGAGTGTTACAAATGTTGTAAGCACTACAATGGTTAAGAAATTGAATTTGCCCACTGTTAGGCACCCTAGACCATACAAGCTGCAATGGTTGAATGAATGCGGAGAAATTAAAATTGCTAAGCAAGTTCTTGTTCCTTTTTCAATTGGGAAATATTGTGATGAAGTATTATGTGATGTTGTTCCCATGCATGCTGGACATATACTTTTGGGAAGACCTTGGGAATTTGATAGAAAGGTAAAGAAGGATGGGCTCACAAATAGATATTCTTTTGTAATGAATATCAGACCCATTACTCTTGTGTCATTGACCCCAAACTAAGTGTATAAGGATCAACTTAAGATGAAAAAAGAGAGTGATCTGAAAAATGAAAAAAATATCAGAGACATCAAAAGAAATGAGAGTGAAAAAGAGAGAAAAGCTGAGAGTTCAAAAACAGAAATTCAGAAAAAAAAAAATGAAGAGAGCAAAGAGAAGAAGAAATTGAGTTTTTATGCAAAAGCAAGTAAAGTGAGGAGTGCTTTCTTGGCTGAACAACATTTGCTTCTCCTTGTTTACAAGGAATCCTTTTTTAATACTAATGACATTAACTCTTCCTTTCCAAGTATTATTGGTTCTTTATTGCAGGAATATGATTATGTGTTCCCAGAAGCAATTCCACCTGGATTACCACCCATTAAGGGAATTGAACATCAAATTGATTTCATTCCAGGAGCAACAATTCCTAATAGGCTAGCCTATAGAAGCAATCCAGAAGAGACAAAGGAGCTTCAAAAGCAAGTGGAAGAGCTCATGGTAACAGGATATGTTAAAGAAAGCTTAAGTCCTTATGTTGTTCCAGTACTTTTGGTGCCAAAGAAAGATGGAACTTGGAGGATGTGCATTGATTGCAGAGCTGTGAATAATATCACTGTGAAGTATCGCCATCCCATTCCTAGATTAAATATATGCTTGATGAATTTCATGGTTCTATTGTCTTTTCCAAGATTGATTTGAAATCTGGATACCATCAAATTAGAATGAGAGAAGGGGATGAATGGAAAACTACTTTCAAAACAAAACATGGTTTGTATGAATGGTTATTATGCCATTTGGGTTAACTAATGCACCTAGCACTTTCATGGGATTAATGAATCATGTTTTGCATGCTTTCATTGGGAAATTTGTTGTGGTTTATTTTGATGACATTCTGATCTATAGCAAGAATCTTGATGAGCATTTGAATCAATTTGTATTGTGTGCTTGATGTTTTGAGAAAGGAGAAATTGTTTTCAAATATGAAAGAGTGTGATTTTTTATGGATAAAATTGTTTTTCTTGGCTTGTGGTGAGTGCTAAAGGAATAGAAGTTGATGAAAAAAAAGATCAGAGCTATAAAAGAATGGTCAACACCTAAAAGCACAACTGAGATGAGAAGTTTTCATGGTTTGTCTAGTTTTTATAGGCGTTTTGTTAAAGATTTTAGCACACTTGCTGCACCATTCATTGAACAAGATGTTGCCTAACTTTAACAAAACTTTTGAGATTGAATGTGATGTATCTGGAGTGTGAATAGGAGCTGTTTTGATGCAGGAAGGAAAGCCAATTGCTTGTTTTAGTGAAAAGTTAATGGAGCAGCCTTGAAGTATCCCACATATGACAAGGAGCTCTATGCACTTAAGAGAGCATTGGAGAATTGGCAACACTACCTTTGGCCTAAAAAATTTGTAATTCATACTAATCATCAATCTTTGAAGCACATTAAGGGTTAAGGTGAGCTGAACAAGAGACAGGCAAGGTGGCTAGAATTTATTGAGACATTTCCATATGTCATCAAATACAAGAAAGGTAAAGAAAATGTGGTGGTTGATGCATTGTCAAGAAGGTGATGATTCGAGGTCGAATCCTTTTCAGGAGAGAGGGAATGATGCGATACAGCAAGCTAACTCCTCAACTTTCAATGATCCATTACAAATCCCAACTGGACCAATCACAAGAGCAAGAGCTAAAAGAATTAAGCAAGCTTTGAGTGGGCTAGTGCAAGACACCTTGACAAAGCAAATGGTATTTGTTGGAGCATCAAATCTGGATGAAAATGCTGAGGACGTCACTGACATCATTTAGGCTGAAAATGGAGCTGCTGATCATATCTTGGGCTTGGAGACTTCAATTTAAGGAGCTTGGATCAAGTACAACACATGAGAAGCCTCACTTAGGCCTAATTAATCATATTTTGGGCTTGATATGCTGATTATATTTCATTAAATGCATTTGAGCGAAAATTCATAATTAGTTGGCAGATTTGACTTTTGAGTTTCCAAGTTACCTAAATCAAGTCCATATGATTCTATTTGAGTTAGTATTTTATATTTTGATTTTCTAGATTGCATTTAATGCTTTTTAGGTCAGATTTCTGAATGTATCCTCTATAAGATATTGTAACCCTCATTCTGGAGGTAGATTTGGAAGTTGAATGAAAAGGTTGTATTTTGCAATTTCTAACTTGAGAGGGATTCTCTCTAGGGTTCTTCATTGAACTAACAGACTTATTAAGGCTTGATCAACCTTGTGGCGTTTTTCAACACTTTGGGTCCTTGTTCTTCCGTGTTCAAGGGTTCAAGTGGATCACTAGACCTTTGTTTATGTTCTTGGGGTGTGTATATTCAGATTGGTTATGGGTTCATGGGATTTTCCCTTGTGGGTTCTCACCATCTTGGTATTAGAGCTTTGGATCTAAACTCAGGTCATATCTTTCTGTTAAGCTTGCCTTCATTTTCATTCTTAATTTGGTGCCTTTTCTTGTGTTTGTTCGTCTTCTATGTTTCTATCTGTCACTAAAATTGTCGTCCTTGTTCATTCACTTTTCCATTGAGTCTTGTGATGTTTAATAGCTCATTCATAGTTTGGAATCCCTTCTTTCTATTTGTTTTGGTTTTGTCTAAATTTGACTTTTCTAGGGCAAGTTATACCCATTTTGAAAGGACGCGTTTTCTAGAATTTCTAGGTTCAGATTGCTTGTTCTGTTCTGTTTATGGTATTTTTGTAATTTTCTTTGCATTATTCAGTGGAAAAAAACAAAACAAAAAAAGAGGAAAGACAAAAAGAAAAAAAAAATAGTACAAAAAAGAAGAAAAAATTTGTTGTGCTGGATGTGTTTTGAGCAAATCATCTTCATACCCAGAATTTGTTTTGGCTTTTGCAATATTTGTGTCAATTGAATTTCTGATTTTTCTTGTAAGTCCATATTCAATACTCTTGATTTCTCAAAGTTCTCAAGTGTTGGCTAATTCTGCATATTGTGATTGCTTTGTTTAAATTGCTTAGTTCTTTAAAGAGCCTCAAGAGGGATTCAAGAGTGGAAAAAGGCAAGAGTGACATAACTCAGTTTAAAAGCCAAGTTTGAGTGAAACACAAGTGTTGAGTGTCATTCTTGGGGGAAACACGTGAGGAAATTTGTGAGGAACTTTATTTCACTAACACAGCTATTTTTCTTGAAGTCACAATGTCTAATGCAGATGGAACATTTGGTAGTGGTGGAAATCCAATGAATATTGAAGACACCCTTAGGGCAATGTAGCAACATTTTCAACAGATGAATGTGGTTTATGGAGAGATAAGGGATAGAATGGATAGACAAGATGAAAGGATTGCAAATCTGCAAAGAGCTCGACCTAATCCTAGAAGGCATGAAAGACAAAAGGAGGTTTCTATGGATGACTTTGAATTTGAAAATAATGAAGTTGGTGGCAATGAGGGTGAATTTGATTCTGAATCTGAAGTTGAACTGGTAAGGAATAGGCGTAAAGGGGACATATATGGGAGAAGACATGGCAGAAATAACCCAAGGGAGAGAGATAGAGTAGATGGGAACCTTGGGAGCATCAAAATGAAGATACCATCTTTCCAAGGTAGAAATGACCCTGAAGCTTATTTGGAGTGGGAAAAGAAAATAGAAATGATTTTTGAGTGCCACAATTATTCTGAAGCTAAAAAGGTGGAGTTGGTAGCCATAGAATTCACTGAATATGCCCTTGTTTGGTGGGATAAATTGGGTCTTAATAGGAGGAATAATGGTGAGAGGCCTATAGTAAGTTGGAGAGAAATGAAAACTCTAGTGTGGAGGAGATTCATTCCAAGCCATCACTATAGAGAACTTTATCAAAAGTTACAGAGCCATACACAAGGCTTTAAGAGGGTGGATGAGTATTATAAGGACATGGAATTAGCTATGATGAGAGCTAATATGCAAGAAGATAGAGAGGCTACAATGGCTCGGTTTCTAAATACGCTGAACAAAGAGATTGCTAACATAGTGGAACTACATCATTATGTGGAGTTAGAAGACATGGTGCATATGGCAATCAAGGTGGAAAAGCAACTCAAGCATAAGGTACTTTAAAACTCTTTTCTAGCTCAAGCTCTTCAATAAAACAGAAATGGAAGAAAGAAGAAAAAACTATCCAAAAGGAGACTACTAAAGGCAAAGAAGAAGCTTCATCAAAGAGCAAAGGTAAATATGATTCCTAAACTTTTAGAAATAGAGATATAAAATGTTTCAAGTGTTTGGGTACAGGTCACATAGCTTCTCAATGCCCCAACAAGAGAGTCATGATTTTGAAAAATAATAAAATTGTGACTGAAAGTGAAAGTGAAAGTGATCATGATTCCATGCCCTTACTTGAAGATGATAGTGATGAAGGGGTTGAATATGCTGTGGAAGGAGAATGCCTTGTGGTTAGAAGAGCCTTGAATTGTCAAGTGAAGGAAGATGAGTTGAATGAGCAAAGGAAAAATATTTTCCATACTTGCTGCCTCATTAATAACAAGGTATGTAGTTTGATAATTGATGGTGGGAGTGTTACAAATGTTGTAAGCACTACAATGGTTAAGAAATTGAATTTGCCCACTGTTAGGCACCCTAGACCATACAAGCTGCAATGGTTGAATGAATGCGGAGAAATTAAAATTGCTAAGCAAGTTCTTGTTCCTTTTTCAATTGGGAAATATTGTGATGAAGTATTATGTGATGTTGTTCCCATGCATGCTGGACATATACTTTTGGGAAGACCTTGGGAATTTGATAGAAAGGTAAAGAAGGATGGGCTCACAAATAGATATTCTTTTGTAATGAATATCAGACCCATTACTCTTGTGTCATTGACCCCAAACTAAGTGTATAAGGATCAACTTAAGATGAAAAAAGAGAGTGATCTGAAAAATGAAAAAAATATCAGAGACATCAAAAGAAATGAGAGTGAAAAAGAGAGAAAAGCTGAGAGTTCAAAAACAGAAATTCAGAAAAAAAAAAATGAAGAGAGCAAAGAGAAGAAGAAATTGAGTTTTTATGCAAAAGCAAGTAAAGTGAGGAGTGCTTTCTTGGCTGAACAACATTTGCTTCTCCTTGTTTACAAGGAATCCTTTTTTAATACTAATGACATTAACTCTTCCTTTCCAAGTATTATTGGTTCTTTATTGCAGGAATATGATTATGTGTTCCCAGAAGCAATTCCACCTGGATTACCACCCATTAAGGGAATTGAACATCAAATTGATTTCATTCCAGGAGCAACAATTCCTAATAGGCTAGCCTATAGAAGCAATCCAGAAGAGACAAAGGAGCTTCAAAAGCAAGTGGAAGAGCTCATGGTAACAGGATATGTTAAAGAAAGCTTAAGTCCTTATGTTGTTCCAGTACTTTTGGTGCCAAAGAAAGATGGAACTTGGAGGATGTGCATTGATTGCAGAGCTGTGAATAATATCACTGTGAAGTATCGCCATCCCATTCCTAGATTAAATATATGCTTGATGAATTTCATGGTTCTATTGTCTTTTCCAAGATTGATTTGAAATCTGGATACCATCAAATTAGAATGAGAGAAGGGGATGAATGGAAAACTACTTTCAAAACAAAACATGGTTTGTATGAATGGTTATTATGCCATTTGGGTTAACTAATGCACCTAGCACTTTCATGGGATTAATGAATCATGTTTTGCATGCTTTCATTGGGAAATTTGTTGTGGTTTATTTTGATGACATTCTGATCTATAGCAAGAATCTTGATGAGCATTTGAATCAATTTGTATTGTGTGCTTGATGTTTTGAGAAAGGAGAAATTGTTTTCAAATATGAAAGAGTGTGATTTTTTATGGATAAAATTGTTTTTCTTGGCTTGTGGTGAGTGCTAAAGGAATAGAAGTTGATGAAAAAAAAGATCAGAGCTATAAAAGAATGGTCAACACCTAAAAGCACAACTGAGATGAGAAGTTTTCATGGTTTGTCTAGTTTTTATAGGCGTTTTGTTAAAGATTTTAGCACACTTGCTGCACCATTCATTGAACAAGATGTTGCCTAACTTTAACAAAACTTTTGAGATTGAATGTGATGTATCTGGAGTGTGAATAGGAGCTGTTTTGATGCAGGAAGGAAAGCCAATTGCTTGTTTTAGTGAAAAGTTAATGGAGCAGCCTTGAAGTATCCCACATATGACAAGGAGCTCTATGCACTTAAGAGAGCATTGGAGAATTGGCAACACTACCTTTGGCCTAAAAAATTTGTAATTCATACTAATCATCAATCTTTGAAGCACATTAAGGGTTAAGGTGAGCTGAACAAGAGACAGGCAAGGTGGCTAGAATTTATTGAGACATTTCCATATGTCATCAAATACAAGAAAGGTAAAGAAAATGTGGTGGTTGATGCATTGTCAAGAAGGTGATGATTCGAGGTCGAATCCTTTTCAGGAGAGAGGGAATGATGCGATACAGCAAGCTAACTCCTCAACTTTCAATGATCCATTACAAATCCCAACTGGACCAATCACAAGAGCAAGAGCTAAAAGAATTAAGCAAGCTTTGAGTGGGCTAGTGCAAGACACCTTGACAAAGCAAATGGTATTTGTTGGAGCATCAAATCTGGATGAAAATGCTGAGGACGTCACTGACATCATTTAGGCTGAAAATGGAGCTGCTGATCATATCTTGGGCTTGGAGACTTCAATTTAAGGAGCTTGGATCAAGTACAACACATGAGAAGCCTCACTTAGGCCTAATTAATCATATTTTGGGCTTGATATGCTGATTATATTTCATTAAATGCATTTGAGCGAAAATTCATAATTAGTTGGCAGATTTGACTTTTGAGTTTCCAAGTTACCTAAATCAAGTCCATATGATTCTATTTGAGTTAGTATTTTATATTTTGATTTTCTAGATTGCATTTAATGCTTTTTAGGTCAGATTTCTGAATGTATCCTCTATAAGATATTGTAACCCTCATTCTGGAGGTAGATTTGGAAGTTGAATGAAAAGGTTGTATTTTGCAATTTCTAACTTGAGAGGGATTCTCTCTAGGGTTCTTCATTGAACTAACAGACTTATTAAGGCTTGATCAACCTTGTGGCGTTTTTCAACACTTTGGGTCCTTGTTCTTCCGTGTTCAAGGGTTCAAGTGGATCACTAGACCTTTGTTTATGTTCTTGGGGTGTGTATATTCAGATTGGTTATGGGTTCATGGGATTTTCCCTTGTGGGTTCTCACCATCTTGGTATTAGAGCTTTGGATCTAAACTCAGGTCATATCTTTCTGTTAAGCTTGCCTTCATTTTCATTCTTAATTTGGTGCCTTTTCTTGTGTTTGTTCGTCTTCTATGTTTCTATCTGTCACTAAAATTGTCGTCCTTGTTCATTCACTTTTCCATTGAGTCTTGTGATGTTTAATAGCTCATTCATAGTTTGGAATCCCTTCTTTCTATTTGTTTTGGTTTTGTCTAAATTTGACTTTTCTAGGGCAAGTTATACCCATTTTGAAAGGACGCGTTTTCTAGAATTTCTAGGTTCAGATTGCTTGTTCTGTTCTGTTTATGGTATTTTTGTAATTTTCTTTGCATTATTCAGTGGAAAAAAACAAAACAAAAAAAGAGGAAAGACAAAAAGAAAAAAAAAATAGTACAAAAAAAGAAGAAAAAATTTGTTGTGCTGGATGTGTTTTGAGCAAATCATCTTCATACCCAGAATTTGTTTTGGCTTTTGCAATATTTGTGTCAATTGAATTTCTGATTTTTCTTGTAAGTCCATATTCAATACTCTTGATTTCTCAAAGTTCTCAAGTGTTGGCTAATTCTGCATATTGTGATTGCTTTGTTTAAATTGCTTAGTTCTTTAAAGAGCCTCAAGAGGGATTCAAGAGTGGAAAAAGGCAAGAGTGACATAACTCAGTTTAAAAGCCAAGTTTGAGTGAAACACAAGTGTTGAGTGTCATTCTTGGGGGAAACACGTGAGGAAATTTGTGAGGAACTTTATTTCACTAACACAGCTATTTTTCTTGAAGTCACAATGTCTAATGCAGATGGAACATTTGGTAGTGGTGGAAATCCAATGAATATTGAAGACACCCTTAGGGCAATGTAGCAACATTTTCAACAGATGAATGTGGTTTATGGAGAGATAAGGGATAGAATGGATAGACAAGATGAAAGGATTGCAAATCTGCAAAGAGCTCGACCTAATCCTAGAAGGCATGAAAGACAAAAGGAGGTTTCTATGGATGACTTTGAATTTGAAAATAATGAAGTTGGTGGCAATGAGGGTGAATTTGATTCTGAATCTGAAGTTGAACTGGTAAGGAATAGGCGTAAAGGGGACATATATGGGAGAAGACATGGCAGAAATAACCCAAGGGAGAGAGATAGAGTAGATGGGAACCTTGGGAGCATCAAAATGAAGATACCATCTTTCCAAGGTAGAAATGACCCTGAAGCTTATTTGGAGTGGGAAAAGAAAATAGAAATGATTTTTGAGTGCCACAATTATTCTGAAGCTAAAAAGGTGGAGTTGGTAGCCATAGAATTCACTGAATATGCCCTTGTTTGGTGGGATAAATTGGGTCTTAATAGGAGGAATAATGGTGAGAGGCCTATAGTAAGTTGGAGAGAAATGAAAACTCTAGTGTGGAGGAGATTCATTCCAAGCCATCACTATAGAGAACTTTATCAAAAGTTACAGAGCCATACACAAGGCTTTAAGAGGGTGGATGAGTATTATAAGGACATGGAATTAGCTATGATGAGAGCTAATATGCAAGAAGATAGAGAGGCTACAATGGCTCGGTTTCTAAATACGCTGAACAAAGAGATTGCTAACATAGTGGAACTACATCATTATGTGGAGTTAGAAGACATGGTGCATATGGCAATCAAGGTGGAAAAGCAACTCAAGCATAAGGTACTTTAAAACTCTTTTCTAGCTCAAGCTCTTCAATAAAACAGAAATGGAAGAAAGAAGAAAAAACTATCCAAAAGGAGACTACTAAAGGCAAAGAAGAAGCTTCATCAAAGAGCAAAGGTAAATATGATTCCTAAACTTTTAGAAATAGAGATATAAAATGTTTCAAGTGTTTGGGTACAGGTCACATAGCTTCTCAATGCCCCAACAAGAGAGTCATGATTTTGAAAAATAATAAAATTGTGACTGAAAGTGAAAGTGAAAGTGATCATGATTCCATGCCCTTACTTGAAGATGATAGTGATGAAGGGGTTGAATATGCTGTGGAAGGAGAATGCCTTGTGGTTAGAAGAGCCTTGAATTGTCAAGTGAAGGAAGATGAGTTGAATGAGCAAAGGAAAAATATTTTCCATACTTGCTGCCTCATTAATAACAAGGTATGTAGTTTGATAATTGATGGTGGGAGTGTTACAAATGTTGTAAGCACTACAATGGTTAAGAAATTGAATTTGCCCACTGTTAGGCACCCTAGACCATACAAGCTGCAATGGTTGAATGAATGCGGAGAAATTAAAATTGCTAAGCAAGTTCTTGTTCCTTTTTCAATTGGGAAATATTGTGATGAAGTATTATGTGATGTTGTTCCCATGCATGCTGGACATATACTTTTGGGAAGACCTTGGGAATTTGATAGAAAGGTAAAGAAGGATGGGCTCACAAATAGATATTCTTTTGTAATGAATATCAGACCCATTACTCTTGTGTCATTGACCCCAAACTAAGTGTATAAGGATCAACTTAAGATGAAAAAAGAGAGTGATCTGAAAAATGAAAAAAATATCAGAGACATCAAAAGAAATGAGAGTGAAAAAGAGAGAAAAGCTGAGAGTTCAAAAACAGAAATTCAGAAAAAAAAAAATGAAGAGAGCAAAGAGAAGAAGAAATTGAGTTTTTATGCAAAAGCAAGTAAAGTGAGGAGTGCTTTCTTGGCTGAACAACATTTGCTTCTCCTTGTTTACAAGGAATCCTTTTTTAATACTAATGACATTAACTCTTCCTTTCCAAGTATTATTGGTTCTTTATTGCAGGAATATGATTATGTGTTCCCAGAAGCAATTCCACCTGGATTACCACCCATTAAGGGAATTGAACATCAAATTGATTTCATTCCAGGAGCAACAATTCCTAATAGGCTAGCCTATAGAAGCAATCCAGAAGAGACAAAGGAGCTTCAAAAGCAAGTGGAAGAGCTCATGGTAACAGGATATGTTAAAGAAAGCTTAAGTCCTTATGTTGTTCCAGTACTTTTGGTGCCAAAGAAAGATGGAACTTGGAGGATGTGCATTGATTGCAGAGCTGTGAATAATATCACTGTGAAGTATCGCCATCCCATTCCTAGATTAAATATATGCTTGATGAATTTCATGGTTCTATTGTCTTTTCCAAGATTGATTTGAAATCTGGATACCATCAAATTAGAATGAGAGAAGGGGATGAATGGAAAACTACTTTCAAAACAAAACATGGTTTGTATGAATGGTTATTATGCCATTTGGGTTAACTAATGCACCTAGCACTTTCATGGGATTAATGAATCATGTTTTGCATGCTTTCATTGGGAAATTTGTTGTGGTTTATTTTGATGACATTCTGATCTATAGCAAGAATCTTGATGAGCATTTGAATCAATTTGTATTGTGTGCTTGATGTTTTGAGAAAGGAGAAATTGTTTTCAAATATGAAAGAGTGTGATTTTTTATGGATAAAATTGTTTTTCTTGGCTTGTGGTGAGTGCTAAAGGAATAGAAGTTGATGAAAAAAAAGATCAGAGCTATAAAAGAATGGTCAACACCTAAAAGCACAACTGAGATGAGAAGTTTTCATGGTTTGTCTAGTTTTTATAGGCGTTTTGTTAAAGATTTTAGCACACTTGCTGCACCATTCATTGAACAAGATGTTGCCTAACTTTAACAAAACTTTTGAGATTGAATGTGATGTATCTGGAGTGTGAATAGGAGCTGTTTTGATGCAGGAAGGAAAGCCAATTGCTTGTTTTAGTGAAAAGTTAATGGAGCAGCCTTGAAGTATCCCACATATGACAAGGAGCTCTATGCACTTAAGAGAGCATTGGAGAATTGGCAACACTACCTTTGGCCTAAAAAATTTGTAATTCATACTAATCATCAATCTTTGAAGCACATTAAGGGTTAAGGTGAGCTGAACAAGAGACAGGCAAGGTGGCTAGAATTTATTGAGACATTTCCATATGTCATCAAATACAAGAAAGGTAAAGAAAATGTGGTGGTTGATGCATTGTCAAGAAGGTGATGATTCGAGGTCGAATCCTTTTCAGGAGAGAGGGAATGATGCGATACAGCAAGCTAACTCCTCAACTTTCAATGATCCATTACAAATCCCAACTGGACCAATCACAAGAGCAAGAGCTAAAAGAATTAAGCAAGCTTTGAGTGGGCTAGTGCAAGACACCTTGACAAAGCAAATGGTATTTGTTGGAGCATCAAATCTGGATGAAAATGCTGAGGACGTCACTGACATCATTTAGGCTGAAAATGGAGCTGCTGATCATATCTTGGGCTTGGAGACTTCAATTTAAGGAGCTTGGATCAAGTACAACACATGAGAAGCCTCACTTAGGCCTAATTAATCATATTTTGGGCTTGATATGCTGATTATATTTCATTAAATGCATTTGAGCGAAAATTCATAATTAGTTGGCAGATTTGACTTTTGAGTTTCCAAGTTACCTAAATCAAGTCCATATGATTCTATTTGAGTTAGTATTTTATATTTTGATTTTCTAGATTGCATTTAATGCTTTTTAGGTCAGATTTCTGAATGTATCCTCTATAAGATATTGTAACCCTCATTCTGGAGGTAGATTTGGAAGTTGAATGAAAAGGTTGTATTTTGCAATTTCTAACTTGAGAGGGATTCTCTCTAGGGTTCTTCATTGAACTAACAGACTTATTAAGGCTTGATCAACCTTGTGGCGTTTTTCAACACTTTGGGTCCTTGTTCTTCCGTGTTCAAGGGTTCAAGTGGATCACTAGACCTTTGTTTATGTTCTTGGGGTGTGTATATTCAGATTGGTTATGGGTTCATGGGATTTTCCCTTGTGGGTTCTCACCATCTTGGTATTAGAGCTTTGGATCTAAACTCAGGTCATATCTTTCTGTTAAGCTTGCCTTCATTTTCATTCTTAATTTGGTGCCTTTTCTTGTGTTTGTTCGTCTTCTATGTTTCTATCTGTCACTAAAATTGTCGTCCTTGTTCATTCACTTTTCCATTGAGTCTTGTGATGTTTAATAGCTCATTCATAGTTTGGAATCCCTTCTTTCTATTTGTTTTGGTTTTGTCTAAATTTGACTTTTCTAGGGCAAGTTATACCCATTTTGAAAGGACGCGTTTTCTAGAATTTCTAGGTTCAGATTGCTTGTTCTGTTCTGTTTATGGTATTTTTGTAATTTTCTTTGCATTATTCAGTGGAAAAAAACAAAACAAAAAAAGAGGAAAGACAAAAAGAAAAAAAAAATAGTACAAAAAAAGAAGAAAAAATTTGTTGTGCTGGATGTGTTTTGAGCAAATCATCTTCATACCCAGAATTTGTTTTGGCTTTTGCAATATTTGTGTCAATTGAATTTCTGATTTTTCTTGTAAGTCCATATTCAATACTCTTGATTTCTCAAAGTTCTCAAGTGTTGGCTAATTCTGCATATTGTGATTGCTTTGTTTAAATTGCTTAGTTCTTTAAAGAGCCTCAAGAGGGATTCAAGAGTGGAAAAAGGCAAGAGTGACATAACTCAGTTTAAAAGCCAAGTTTGAGTGAAACACAAGTGTTGAGTGTCATTCTTGGGGGAAACACGTGAGGAAATTTGTGAGGAACTTTATTTCACTAACACAGCTATTTTTCTTGAAGTCACAATGTCTAATGCAGATGGAACATTTGGTAGTGGTGGAAATCCAATGAATATTGAAGACACCCTTAGGGCAATGTAGCAACATTTTCAACAGATGAATGTGGTTTATGGAGAGATAAGGGATAGAATGGATAGACAAGATGAAAGGATTGCAAATCTGCAAAGAGCTCGACCTAATCCTAGAAGGCATGAAAGACAAAAGGAGGTTTCTATGGATGACTTTGAATTTGAAAATAATGAAGTTGGTGGCAATGAGGGTGAATTTGATTCTGAATCTGAAGTTGAACTGGTAAGGAATAGGCGTAAAGGGGACATATATGGGAGAAGACATGGCAGAAATAACCCAAGGGAGAGAGATAGAGTAGATGGGAACCTTGGGAGCATCAAAATGAAGATACCATCTTTCCAAGGTAGAAATGACCCTGAAGCTTATTTGGAGTGGGAAAAGAAAATAGAAATGATTTTTGAGTGCCACAATTATTCTGAAGCTAAAAAGGTGGAGTTGGTAGCCATAGAATTCACTGAATATGCCCTTGTTTGGTGGGATAAATTGGGTCTTAATAGGAGGAATAATGGTGAGAGGCCTATAGTAAGTTGGAGAGAAATGAAAACTCTAGTGTGGAGGAGATTCATTCCAAGCCATCACTATAGAGAACTTTATCAAAAGTTACAGAGCCATACACAAGGCTTTAAGAGGGTGGATGAGTATTATAAGGACATGGAATTAGCTATGATGAGAGCTAATATGCAAGAAGATAGAGAGGCTACAATGGCTCGGTTTCTAAATACGCTGAACAAAGAGATTGCTAACATAGTGGAACTACATCATTATGTGGAGTTAGAAGACATGGTGCATATGGCAATCAAGGTGGAAAAGCAACTCAAGCATAAGGTACTTTAAAACTCTTTTCTAGCTCAAGCTCTTCAATAAAACAGAAATGGAAGAAAGAAGAAAAAACTATCCAAAAGGAGACTACTAAAGGCAAAGAAGAAGCTTCATCAAAGAGCAAAGGTAAATATGATTCCTAAACTTTTAGAAATAGAGATATAAAATGTTTCAAGTGTTTGGGTACAGGTCACATAGCTTCTCAATGCCCCAACAAGAGAGTCATGATTTTGAAAAATAATAAAATTGTGACTGAAAGTGAAAGTGAAAGTGATCATGATTCCATGCCCTTACTTGAAGATGATAGTGATGAAGGGGTTGAATATGCTGTGGAAGGAGAATGCCTTGTGGTTAGAAGAGCCTTGAATTGTCAAGTGAAGGAAGATGAGTTGAATGAGCAAAGGAAAAATATTTTCCATACTTGCTGCCTCATTAATAACAAGGTATGTAGTTTGATAATTGATGGTGGGAGTGTTACAAATGTTGTAAGCACTACAATGGTTAAGAAATTGAATTTGCCCACTGTTAGGCACCCTAGACCATACAAGCTGCAATGGTTGAATGAATGCGGAGAAATTAAAATTGCTAAGCAAGTTCTTGTTCCTTTTTCAATTGGGAAATATTGTGATGAAGTATTATGTGATGTTGTTCCCATGCATGCTGGACATATACTTTTGGGAAGACCTTGGGAATTTGATAGAAAGGTAAAGAAGGATGGGCTCACAAATAGATATTCTTTTGTAATGAATATCAGACCCATTACTCTTGTGTCATTGACCCCAAACTAAGTGTATAAGGATCAACTTAAGATGAAAAAAGAGAGTGATCTGAAAAATGAAAAAAATATCAGAGACATCAAAAGAAATGAGAGTGAAAAAGAGAGAAAAGCTGAGAGTTCAAAAACAGAAATTCAGAAAAAAAAAAAATGAAGAGAGCAAAGAGAAGAAGAAATTGAGTTTTTATGCAAAAGCAAGTAAAGTGAGGAGTGCTTTCTTGGCTGAACAACATTTGCTTCTCCTTGTTTACAAGGAATCCTTTTTTAATACTAATGACATTAACTCTTCCTTTCCAAGTATTATTGGTTCTTTATTGCAGGAATATGATTATGTGTTCCCAGAAGCAATTCCACCTGGATTACCACCCATTAAGGGAATTGAACATCAAATTGATTTCATTCCAGGAGCAACAATTCCTAATAGGCTAGCCTATAGAAGCAATCCAGAAGAGACAAAGGAGCTTCAAAAGCAAGTGGAAGAGCTCATGGTAACAGGATATGTTAAAGAAAGCTTAAGTCCTTATGTTGTTCCAGTACTTTTGGTGCCAAAGAAAGATGGAACTTGGAGGATGTGCATTGATTGCAGAGCTGTGAATAATATCACTGTGAAGTATCGCCATCCCATTCCTAGATTAAATATATGCTTGATGAATTTCATGGTTCTATTGTCTTTTCCAAGATTGATTTGAAATCTGGATACCATCAAATTAGAATGAGAGAAGGGGATGAATGGAAAACTACTTTCAAAACAAAACATGGTTTGTATGAATGGTTATTATGCCATTTGGGTTAACTAATGCACCTAGCACTTTCATGGGATTAATGAATCATGTTTTGCATGCTTTCATTGGGAAATTTGTTGTGGTTTATTTTGATGACATTCTGATCTATAGCAAGAATCTTGATGAGCATTTGAATCAATTTGTATTGTGTGCTTGATGTTTTGAGAAAGGAGAAATTGTTTTCAAATATGAAAGAGTGTGATTTTTTATGGATAAAATTGTTTTTCTTGGCTTGTGGTGAGTGCTAAAGGAATAGAAGTTGATGAAAAAAAAGATCAGAGCTATAAAAGAATGGTCAACACCTAAAAGCACAACTGAGATGAGAAGTTTTCATGGTTTGTCTAGTTTTTATAGGCGTTTTGTTAAAGATTTTAGCACACTTGCTGCACCATTCATTGAACAAGATGTTGCCTAACTTTAACAAAACTTTTGAGATTGAATGTGATGTATCTGGAGTGTGAATAGGAGCTGTTTTGATGCAGGAAGGAAAGCCAATTGCTTGTTTTAGTGAAAAGTTAATGGAGCAGCCTTGAAGTATCCCACATATGACAAGGAGCTCTATGCACTTAAGAGAGCATTGGAGAATTGGCAACACTACCTTTGGCCTAAAAAATTTGTAATTCATACTAATCATCAATCTTTGAAGCACATTAAGGGTTAAGGTGAGCTGAACAAGAGACAGGCAAGGTGGCTAGAATTTATTGAGACATTTCCATATGTCATCAAATACAAGAAAGGTAAAGAAAATGTGGTGGTTGATGCATTGTCAAGAAGGTGATGATTCGAGGTCGAATCCTTTTCAGGAGAGAGGGAATGATGCGATACAGCAAGCTAACTCCTCAACTTTCAATGATCCATTACAAATCCCAACTGGACCAATCACAAGAGCAAGAGCTAAAAGAATTAAGCAAGCTTTGAGTGGGCTAGTGCAAGACACCTTGACAAAGCAAATGGTATTTGTTGGAGCATCAAATCTGGATGAAAATGCTGAGGACGTCACTGACATCATTTAGGCTGAAAATGGAGCTGCTGATCATATCTTGGGCTTGGAGACTTCAATTTAAGGAGCTTGGATCAAGTACAACACATGAGAAGCCTCACTTAGGCCTAATTAATCATATTTTGGGCTTGATATGCTGATTATATTTCATTAAATGCATTTGAGCGAAAATTCATAATTAGTTGGCAGATTTGACTTTTGAGTTTCCAAGTTACCTAAATCAAGTCCATATGATTCTATTTGAGTTAGTATTTTATATTTTGATTTTCTAGATTGCATTTAATGCTTTTTAGGTCAGATTTCTGAATGTATCCTCTATAAGATATTGTAACCCTCATTCTGGAGGTAGATTTGGAAGTTGAATGAAAAGGTTGTATTTTGCAATTTCTAACTTGAGAGGGATTCTCTCTAGGGTTCTTCATTGAACTAACAGACTTATTAAGGCTTGATCAACCTTGTGGCGTTTTTCAACACTTTGGGTCCTTGTTCTTCCGTGTTCAAGGGTTCAAGTGGATCACTAGACCTTTGTTTATGTTCTTGGGGTGTGTATATTCAGATTGGTTATGGGTTCATGGGATTTTCCCTTGTGGGTTCTCACCATCTTGGTATTAGAGCTTTGGATCTAAACTCAGGTCATATCTTTCTGTTAAGCTTGCCTTCATTTTCATTCTTAATTTGGTGCCTTTTCTTGTGTTTGTTCGTCTTCTATGTTTCTATCTGTCACTAAAATTGTCGTCCTTGTTCATTCACTTTTCCATTGAGTCTTGTGATGTTTAATAGCTCATTCATAGTTTGGAATCCCTTCTTTCTATTTGTTTTGGTTTTGTCTAAATTTGACTTTTCTAGGGCAAGTTATACCCATTTTGAAAGGACGCGTTTTCTAGAATTTCTAGGTTCAGATTGCTTGTTCTGTTCTGTTTATGGTATTTTTGTAATTTTCTTTGCATTATTCAGTGGAAAAAAACAAAACAAAAAAAGAGGAAAGACAAAAAGAAAAAAAAAAATAGTACAAAAAAAGAAGAAAAAATTTGTTGTGCTGGATGTGTTTTGAGCAAATCATCTTCATACCCAGAATTTGTTTTGGCTTTTGCAATATTTGTGTCAATTGAATTTCTGATTTTTCTTGTAAGTCCATATTCAATACTCTTGATTTCTCAAAGTTCTCAAGTGTTGGCTAATTCTGCATATTGTGATTGCTTTGTTTAAATTGCTTAGTTCTTTAAAGAGCCTCAAGAGGGATTCAAGAGTGGAAAAAGGCAAGAGTGACATAACTCAGTTTAAAAGCCAAGTTTGAGTGAAACACAAGTGTTGAGTGTCATTCTTGGGGGAAACACGTGAGGAAATTTGTGAGGAACTTTATTTCACTAACACAGCTATTTTTCTTGAAGTCACAATGTCTAATGCAGATGGAACATTTGGTAGTGGTGGAAATCCAATGAATATTGAAGACACCCTTAGGGCAATGTAGCAACATTTTCAACAGATGAATGTGGTTTATGGAGAGATAAGGGATAGAATGGATAGACAAGATGAAAGGATTGCAAATCTGCAAAGAGCTCGACCTAATCCTAGAAGGCATGAAAGACAAAAGGAGGTTTCTATGGATGACTTTGAATTTGAAAATAATGAAGTTGGTGGCAATGAGGGTGAATTTGATTCTGAATCTGAAGTTGAACTGGTAAGGAATAGGCGTAAAGGGGACATATATGGGAGAAGACATGGCAGAAATAACCCAAGGGAGAGAGATAGAGTAGATGGGAACCTTGGGAGCATCAAAATGAAGATACCATCTTTCCAAGGTAGAAATGACCCTGAAGCTTATTTGGAGTGGGAAAAGAAAATAGAAATGATTTTTGAGTGCCACAATTATTCTGAAGCTAAAAAGGTGGAGTTGGTAGCCATAGAATTCACTGAATATGCCCTTGTTTGGTGGGATAAATTGGGTCTTAATAGGAGGAATAATGGTGAGAGGCCTATAGTAAGTTGGAGAGAAATGAAAACTCTAGTGTGGAGGAGATTCATTCCAAGCCATCACTATAGAGAACTTTATCAAAAGTTACAGAGCCATACACAAGGCTTTAAGAGGGTGGATGAGTATTATAAGGACATGGAATTAGCTATGATGAGAGCTAATATGCAAGAAGATAGAGAGGCTACAATGGCTCGGTTTCTAAATACGCTGAACAAAGAGATTGCTAACATAGTGGAACTACATCATTATGTGGAGTTAGAAGACATGGTGCATATGGCAATCAAGGTGGAAAAGCAACTCAAGCATAAGGTACTTTAAAACTCTTTTCTAGCTCAAGCTCTTCAATAAAACAGAAATGGAAGAAAGAAGAAAAAACTATCCAAAAGGAGACTACTAAAGGCAAAGAAGAAGCTTCATCAAAGAGCAAAGGTAAATATGATTCCTAAACTTTTAGAAATAGAGATATAAAATGTTTCAAGTGTTTGGGTACAGGTCACATAGCTTCTCAATGCCCCAACAAGAGAGTCATGATTTTGAAAAATAATAAAATTGTGACTGAAAGTGAAAGTGAAAGTGATCATGATTCCATGCCCTTACTTGAAGATGATAGTGATGAAGGGGTTGAATATGCTGTGGAAGGAGAATGCCTTGTGGTTAGAAGAGCCTTGAATTGTCAAGTGAAGGAAGATGAGTTGAATGAGCAAAGGAAAAATATTTTCCATACTTGCTGCCTCATTAATAACAAGGTATGTAGTTTGATAATTGATGGTGGGAGTGTTACAAATGTTGTAAGCACTACAATGGTTAAGAAATTGAATTTGCCCACTGTTAGGCACCCTAGACCATACAAGCTGCAATGGTTGAATGAATGCGGAGAAATTAAAATTGCTAAGCAAGTTCTTGTTCCTTTTTCAATTGGGAAATATTGTGATGAAGTATTATGTGATGTTGTTCCCATGCATGCTGGACATATACTTTTGGGAAGACCTTGGGAATTTGATAGAAAGGTAAAGAAGGATGGGCTCACAAATAGATATTCTTTTGTAATGAATATCAGACCCATTACTCTTGTGTCATTGACCCCAAACTAAGTGTATAAGGATCAACTTAAGATGAAAAAAGAGAGTGATCTGAAAAATGAAAAAAATATCAGAGACATCAAAAGAAATGAGAGTGAAAAAGAGAGAAAAGCTGAGAGTTCAAAAACAGAAATTCAGAAAAAAAAAAATGAAGAGAGCAAAGAGAAGAAGAAATTGAGTTTTTATGCAAAAGCAAGTAAAGTGAGGAGTGCTTTCTTGGCTGAACAACATTTGCTTCTCCTTGTTTACAAGGAATCCTTTTTTAATACTAATGACATTAACTCTTCCTTTCCAAGTATTATTGGTTCTTTATTGCAGGAATATGATTATGTGTTCCCAGAAGCAATTCCACCTGGATTACCACCCATTAAGGGAATTGAACATCAAATTGATTTCATTCCAGGAGCAACAATTCCTAATAGGCTAGCCTATAGAAGCAATCCAGAAGAGACAAAGGAGCTTCAAAAGCAAGTGGAAGAGCTCATGGTAACAGGATATGTTAAAGAAAGCTTAAGTCCTTATGTTGTTCCAGTACTTTTGGTGCCAAAGAAAGATGGAACTTGGAGGATGTGCATTGATTGCAGAGCTGTGAATAATATCACTGTGAAGTATCGCCATCCCATTCCTAGATTAAATATATGCTTGATGAATTTCATGGTTCTATTGTCTTTTCCAAGATTGATTTGAAATCTGGATACCATCAAATTAGAATGAGAGAAGGGGATGAATGGAAAACTACTTTCAAAACAAAACATGGTTTGTATGAATGGTTATTATGCCATTTGGGTTAACTAATGCACCTAGCACTTTCATGGGATTAATGAATCATGTTTTGCATGCTTTCATTGGGAAATTTGTTGTGGTTTATTTTGATGACATTCTGATCTATAGCAAGAATCTTGATGAGCATTTGAATCAATTTGTATTGTGTGCTTGATGTTTTGAGAAAGGAGAAATTGTTTTCAAATATGAAAGAGTGTGATTTTTTATGGATAAAATTGTTTTTCTTGGCTTGTGGTGAGTGCTAAAGGAATAGAAGTTGATGAAAAAAAAGATCAGAGCTATAAAAGAATGGTCAACACCTAAAAGCACAACTGAGATGAGAAGTTTTCATGGTTTGTCTAGTTTTTATAGGCGTTTTGTTAAAGATTTTAGCACACTTGCTGCACCATTCATTGAACAAGATGTTGCCTAACTTTAACAAAACTTTTGAGATTGAATGTGATGTATCTGGAGTGTGAATAGGAGCTGTTTTGATGCAGGAAGGAAAGCCAATTGCTTGTTTTAGTGAAAAGTTAATGGAGCAGCCTTGAAGTATCCCACATATGACAAGGAGCTCTATGCACTTAAGAGAGCATTGGAGAATTGGCAACACTACCTTTGGCCTAAAAAATTTGTAATTCATACTAATCATCAATCTTTGAAGCACATTAAGGGTTAAGGTGAGCTGAACAAGAGACAGGCAAGGTGGCTAGAATTTATTGAGACATTTCCATATGTCATCAAATACAAGAAAGGTAAAGAAAATGTGGTGGTTGATGCATTGTCAAGAAGGTGATGATTCGAGGTCGAATCCTTTTCAGGAGAGAGGGAATGATGCGATACAGCAAGCTAACTCCTCAACTTTCAATGATCCATTACAAATCCCAACTGGACCAATCACAAGAGCAAGAGCTAAAAGAATTAAGCAAGCTTTGAGTGGGCTAGTGCAAGACACCTTGACAAAGCAAATGGTATTTGTTGGAGCATCAAATCTGGATGAAAATGCTGAGGACGTCACTGACATCATTTAGGCTGAAAATGGAGCTGCTGATCATATCTTGGGCTTGGAGACTTCAATTTAAGGAGCTTGGATCAAGTACAACACATGAGAAGCCTCACTTAGGCCTAATTAATCATATTTTGGGCTTGATATGCTGATTATATTTCATTAAATGCATTTGAGCGAAAATTCATAATTAGTTGGCAGATTTGACTTTTGAGTTTCCAAGTTACCTAAATCAAGTCCATATGATTCTATTTGAGTTAGTATTTTATATTTTGATTTTCTAGATTGCATTTAATGCTTTTTAGGTCAGATTTCTGAATGTATCCTCTATAAGATATTGTAACCCTCATTCTGGAGGTAGATTTGGAAGTTGAATGAAAAGGTTGTATTTTGCAATTTCTAACTTGAGAGGGATTCTCTCTAGGGTTCTTCATTGAACTAACAGACTTATTAAGGCTTGATCAACCTTGTGGCGTTTTTCAACACTTTGGGTCCTTGTTCTTCTTCTGTGTTCAAGGATTCAAGTAGATCACCAAACCTTCGTTTACGTTCTTGGGGTGCGTATGTTCGGATTGGTTGTGGGTTCTTGGGATTTTCCCTTGTGGACTCGCACCAGAATTTAATTCTAATCCATGCTAAATCTCTGAAATAAAATGGCTTTCAGTTCATGGCCTAATTGGTCAAGTTACCCAAAGCTATTCACCGGCAAAAGCATTATGAAAAATCATGAGTTTTTTTTGTGAAGCCATGCCAAATTTCGAGGTAATGAGAGAATTTCTTTCTTATCCACCATAAATCCCTGAAATAAAATGGCCCTGAACTGACAGCCATTTTGTTTCAGTGATTTCGCGCACATGAGATTGAAATTCACACATTGCCTCGGAATTCGGCGTGGCTTCACAAAAAAAACACATGTCTTCGTGTAAGGATTCTAGAATAGTGAATGGCTTTAGGAAATTCCACTATTTGGGCCATGAACTAACAGCCATTTTATTTCAGTGATTTCGCTCGTGAGAGAATGAAATTCTCACATTGCCTAGGAATTTGGTGTCGCTTCATAAAAAAACACATGATTTCACACAAGGGATGAGAATGAAATTCACACATTGCCTTAGAATTCAGTGTGGCTTGACAAAAAAACACACGATTCACTCAAGGATACTGGAATGGTGAATGGCTTTGGGAAATTCCACCATTTGGGCCACGAAGTGACAACCATTTCATTTTAGTGATTTCACAGGCACGAGAATGAAATTTGCACATTGCCTCAGAATTCGGCGTGGCATCACAAACTCATGTTTTTACATAAGGATTCTAGAATGGTGAATGGCTTTGGGAAATTCCACCTTTTCGGCCATGCATTGACAGCCATTTCATTTTAGTGATTTCGCACGCATTAGAATAAAATTCTCACATTGCCTCGGAATGCGGCGTGGCTTGACAAAAAAACACACGATTCGCTCAAGGATTCTAGAATGGTGAATGGCTTTAGGAAATTCCACCATTTGGACCATGAAGTGACAACCATTTCATTTCAGTGATTTCGTGTGAATGAGATCACATTGCCTCAGAATTCGGCGTGGCATCACAAAAAAATTCACGTTTTCGCGTAAGGATTCTAGAATGGTGAATGGCTTTAGGAAATTCCACCATTTGGGCCATGAAGTGACATCCATTTCATTTCAGTGATTTCGCATGCATGAGAATGAAATCATTACATTGCCTCAGAATTCGATGTGGCTTCACAAAAAAACTCATGATTTTGTTCAAGGATTCTAGAATGGTGAATGGCGTTGGGAAATTTCACCATTTCGGCCATGAACTGACAGCTATTTCATTTCTGTGATTTCGCGTGCATAAGAATGAAATTCTCATATTGTCTCGTAATTTAGCATGGCTTCAAAAAAAAAACTCACAATTTTGCTCAAGGATTCTAGAATGATGAATGGGTTTGGGAAAGTTCACCATTTGGGCCATGAACTGACAGCCATTTCATTTCAGTGATTTAGGACACATGAGAATGAAATTCTCACGTTGCCTCAGAATTCGGTGTGGCTTCACAAAAAAACTCACAATTTTGGTCAAGGATTCTAGAATGGTGAATGGCCTTGGGAAATTTCACCATTTCGGCCATGAACTAACAGCCATTTCATTTCTGTGATTTCGCGCACAGGAGAATGAAATTCACACATTGCCTCAGAATTCGGCGTGGCGTCACAAAAAACTCTCGATTTTGCTCAAGGATTCTAGAATGATGAATGGGTTTAGGAAATTTCACCATTTGGGCCATGAACTAACAGCAATTTCATTTCAGTGATTTAGGGCACATGAGAATGAAATCTCATATTGCCTCAGAATTCGGTGTGGCTTCACAAAAAAACTCACGATTTCACTGAATGATTGTAGAATAGTGAAAGGCATTGTGAAATTTCACCATTTGGGTCATGAATCGACAGCCATTTCATATGAGTGATTTCACATGCTTGAGAATGAAATTCTCACATTGTCTCAGAATTCGGCGTAGCATCACAAAAAAACTCACGTTTTCGCGCAAGTATTCTAGAATGGTGAATGGCTTTAGGAAATTCCACCATTTGGGCCATGAAGTGACAGCCATTTCATTTCAGTGATTTAGGACACATGAGAATGAAATTCTCACGTTGCCTCAGAATTCGGTGTGGCTTCACAAAAAAACTCACAATTTTGGTCAAGGATTCTAGAATGGTGAATGGCCTTGGGAAATTTCACCATTTCGGCCATGAACTGACAGCCATTTCATTTCTGTGATTTCGCACGCATAAGAATGAAATTCTCATATTGTCTCGTAATTTGGCATGGCTTCACATAAAAAAAACTCACAATTTTGCTCAAGGATTCTAGAATGGTGAATGGGTTTAGGAAATTTCACCATTTGGGTCATGAACTGACAGCCATTTCATTTCAGTGATTTAGGGCACATGAGAATGAAATTCTCACGTTGCCTCAGAATTCGGTGTGGCTTCACAAAAAAAAAACTCACGATTTTGCTCAAGGATTCTAGAATGGTGAATGGCTTTGGGAAATTTCACCAATTGGGCCATGAACTGACAGCCATTTCATTTATGTGATTTCACGCACATAAGAATGAAATTCTCAAATTGCCTCAGAATTTGGCATGGCTTCATAGAAAAACTCACGATTTCGCTCAAGGATTGTATAATGGTGAATGGCTTTGTGAAATTCTTGGGCCTTGAACTGACCGCCATTTCATTTGGTTGATTTCGCACGCACAAAAATGAAATTCTCATATTGCCTTGGAATTCAGCGCAGCATCACAAAAAAACTCATGTTTTCACATAAGGATTTTAGAATGGTGAATGGCTTTGGGAAATTCCACCTTTTCGGCCATGAACTAACAGCAATTTCATTTCAGTGATTTAGGGCACATGAGAATGAAATTCTCACATTGCCTTAGAATTCGGTGTGGCTTCACAAAAACACTCACGATTTTGCTCAAGGATTCTAGAATGGTGAATGGTCTTGGGAAATTCCACCATTTGGGCCATGAAACGACAGCTATTTCATTTCTGTGATTTCGCATGCATAAGAATGGAATTCTCGTATTGCCTCGTAATTCGTCGTGGCTTCACAAAAAAACCACGATTTTTCTCAAGGATTCTAGAATGGTGAATGGCTTTGGAAAATTTCACCTTTTCGGCCATGACCTGACAGCTATTTAATTTCTGTGATTTCACGTGCATGAGAATGAAATTCGCACATTGCCTCGGAATTCAGTGTGGCTTCACAAAAAAACTCATGATTTTGCTCAAGGATTCTATAATGGTGAATGGCTTTGTTAACTTCTACTATTTGGGCCATGAACTGACCACCATTTCATTAAGGCTATTCACCATTCTATAATCCTTGTGCAAGATCGCGAGTTTTTTTTTTTGGTGAAGCCATGCTGAATTCCGAGGCAATGAGAGAATTTTGTTTCTCAACCGTTTGATATCTCTGAAGTAAAATGGTTTTCAGTTTATGGCCTCGTTTTTTTGTGGAATTACCTAAAGCTATTATCCACCATTCCATAAGCCTTATGCTAAACCGTGTGGTTTTTTTGTATAGCCGCTCCGATATCTGAGGCAATGAGAGAATTTCATTCTTACGCATGCAAAATCTCTAAAATAAAATGGCTTTCTGTTCATGGCTGATTTGGTGGAATTTCCAAAAGCGATTCACGGCTCTAGAAACTTTATGCAAAATCATGAGATTTTTGGTGAATCCACACCTTGTAACGAGGCAATGAGAGAATTTCATTCTCATGCAGCCGAAATCTCTTTAACAGAACGGCATTCAGTTCATGGCCCAAATGGTGGAATTTTCGAAAGAAATTCACCATTCTATGAAACTTATGCCTGATCGTGAGTTTTTTTTTTAGTGAAGCCACGATGAATTCCGTGGCAATGAGAGAATTTCGTTCTCATTTGCGCGAAACCTCTGAAATAAAATGGCCTTCAGCTCGTGGCCTAATTTGTGGAATTACCCAAAGCTATTCACCATCTAGAAGCCTTATGACAAATCGTGAGATTTTTGGTGAAGCCATTCCACATTCCAAGGCACTGAGAGCATTTGATTCTCAGTGGCGTGAAATCTCTGAGATGAAATGGCATTCAGTTCATGGCCCAGTTGGTGGGATTACCCAAAGCTGTTACTCACTACTCTGAAGCCATATATGCAAAATCATTAGATTTTTTGTGAAGCCATGCCATATTCCAAGGCAACGAGAGCATTCGATTCTCAGTAGCGTGAAATCTCTGAGATGAAATGGCATTCAGTTCATGGGATTACCCAAAGCTATTATTCACTACTCTGAAGCCATATATGCAAAATCATGAGATTTTTTGTGAAGCCATGCCATATTCCAAGGCAACGAGAGCATTCGATTCTCAGTAGCGTGAAATCTCTGAAATAAGATGGCATTCAGTTCATGTCCCAATTGGTGGGATATCCTAAGGCTATTCAACATTCTATAATCCTTGTGCAAGATCGCGAGTTTTTTTTTTTGTGAAGCCATGCTGAATTCCGAGGCAATGAGAGAATTTTGTTTCTCAACCGCTTGATATCTCTGAAGTAAGATGGTTTTCAGTTTATGGCCTTGTTTTTTTGTGGAATTACCTAAAGCTATTATCCACCATTCCATAAGCCTTATGCGAAACCGTGAGGTTCTTTTGTGTAGCCGCGCTGAAATCTGAGGCAGTGAGAGAGTTCCATTCTTACGCATGCAAAATCTCTAAAATAAAATGGCTTTCTGTTCATGGCCCAATTGGTGGAATTTCCCAAGCCTATGCACCATTCTATAATCCTTATACCTGATCGTGAGTTTTTTTTTGTGACGCCACGATGAATTCCGTGGCAATGAGAGAATTTCATTCTCATTTGCGTGAAACCTCTGAAATAAAATGGATTTCGGCTCGTGGCCTAATTTGTGGAATTACCCAAAGCTATTCACCATCTAGAAGCCTTATGACAAATCGTGAGATTTTTGGTGAAGCCATGCCATGTTCCAAGGCAATGGAGCATTTGATTCTCAGTAGCGTGAAATCTCCGGGATCACATGGCATTCAGTTCATGTCCTAATTGGTGGAATTACCCAAAGCTATTCACCACGCTAGAAACCTTATAAGAAATCATGAGTTATTTGGTGAAGCCACACCAAAATCTGAGGCAATGAGAGAATTTTATTCCCATGCACGTCAAATCACAGAAATAAAATGGCATTTAGTTCATGGCCCAATTGGTGGAATTTCCCAAGGCTATTCACCATTCTATAATCCTTATGCCTGATCGTGAGTTTTTTTTTGTGACGCCACGATGAATTCCGTGGCAATGAGAGAATTTCATTCTCATTTGCGTGAAACCTCTGAAATAAAATGGATTTCGGCTCGTGGCCTAATTTGTGGAATTACCCAAAGCTATTCACCATCTAGAAGCCTTATGACAAATCGTGAGATTTTTGGTGAAGCCATGCCATGTTCCAAGGCAATGGGAGCATTTGATTCTCAGTAGCGTGAAATCTCCGGGATCACATGGCATTCAGTTCATGTCCTAATTGGTGGAATTACCCAAAGCTATTCACCACGCTAGAAACCTTATAAGAAATCATGAGTTATTTGGTGAAGCCACACCAAAATCTGAGGCAATGAGAGAATTTTATTCCCATGCACGTCAAATCACAGAAATAAAATGGCATTTAGTTCATGACCCAATTGGTGGAATTTCCCAAGGCTATTCACCATTCTATAATCCTTATGCCTGATCGTGAGTTTTTTTTTGTGACGCCACGATGAATTCCGTGGCAATGAGAGAATTTCATTCTCATTTGCGTGAAACCTCTGAAATAAAATGGATTTCGGCTCGTGGCCTAATTTGTGGAATTACCCAAAGCTATTCACCATCTAGAAGCCTTATGACAAATCGTGAGATTTTTGGTGAAGCCATGCCATGTTCCAAGGCAATGGGAGCATTTGATTCTCAGTAGCGTGAAATCTCCGGGATCACATGGCATTCAGTTCATGTCCTAATTGGTGGAATTACCCAAAGCTATTCACCACGCTAGAAACCTTATGAGAAATCATGAGTTATTTGGTGAAGCCACACCAAAATCTGAGGCAATGAGAGAATTTTATTCCCATTCACGTGAAATCACAGAAATAAAATGGCATTTAGTACATGGCCCAATTGGTGGAATTTCCCAAGGCTATTCACCATTCTATAATCCTTATGCTTGATCGTGAGTTTTTTTTGTGACGCCACGATGAATTCCGTGCCAACGAGAGAATTTCATTCTCATTTCCGTGAAACCTCTGAAATAAAATGGCTTTCGGCTCGTGGCCTAATTTTTGGAATTACCCAAAGCTATTCACCATCTAGAAGCCTTATGACAAATCGTGAGATTTTTGGTGAAGCCATGCCATATTCCAAGGCAATGCGAGCATTTGATTCTCAGTAGCGTGAAATCTCCAGGATAAAATGGCATCCAGTTCATGTCCTTATTGGTGGAATTACCCAAAGCTGTTCACCACTCAAGAAACCTTATGAGAAATCATGAGATGTTTGGTGAAGCCACACCAAAATCTGAGGCAATGAGAGAATTTTATTCCCATGCACGTGAAATCACAGAAATAAAATGGCATTTAGTTCATGGCCCAATTGGTGGAATTTCCCAAGCCTATGCACCATTCTATAATCCTTATGCCTGATCGTGAGTTTTTTTTTGTGACGCCACGTTGAATTCCGTGGCAATGAGAGAATTTCATTCTCATTTCCTTGAAACCTCTGAAATAAAATGGATTTCGGCTCGTGGCCTAATTTGTGGAATTACCCAAAGCTATTCACCATCTGGAAGCCTTATGACAAATCGTGAGATTTTTGTGAAGCCATGCCATATTCCAAGGCAATGAGAGCATTTGATTCTAAGTAGCGTGAAATCTCTCGGATAAAATGGCATTCAGTTCATGTCCTAATTGGTGGAATTACCCAAAGCTATTCACCACTCTAGAAACGTTATGAGAAATAATGAGATGTTTGGTGAAGCCACACCAAAATCTGAGGCAATGAGAGAATTTTATTCCCATGCACGTGAAATCACAGAAATAAAATGGCATTTAGTTCATGGCCCAATTAGTGGAATTTCCCAAGGTTATTCACCATTCTATAATCCTTATGCCTGATCGTGAGTTTTTTTTTGTGACGCCACGTTGAATTCCGTGGCAATGAGAGAATTTCATTCTCATTTCCGTGAAACCTCTGAAATAAAATGGATTTCGGCTCGTGGCCTAATTTGTGGAATTACCCAAAGCTATTCACCATCTGGAAGCCTTATGACAAATCGTGAGATTTTTGTGAAGCCATGCCATATTCCAAGGCAATGAGAGCATTTTGATTCTAAGTAGCGTGAAATCTCGCGGATAAAATGGCATTCAGTTTATGTCCTAATTGCTGGAATTACCCAAAGTTATTCACCACTCTAGAAACCTTATGAGAAATCATGAGATATTTGGTGAAGCCACACCAAAATCTGAGGCAATTGGTGGAATTTCCCAAGGCTATTCACCATTCTATAATCCTTATGCCTGATCGTGAGTTCCTTTTTGTGACGCCACGATGAATTCCGTGGCAATGAGAGAATTTCATTCTCATTTGCGTGAAACCTCTGAAATAAAATGGATTTCGGCTCGTGGGCTAATTTGTGGAATTACCCAAAGCTATTCACCATCTAGAAGCCTTCTGACAAATCGTGAGATTTTTGGTGAAGCCATGCCATGTTCCAAGGCAATGGGAGCATTTGATTCTCAGTAGCGTGAAATCTCCGAGATCACATGGCATTCAGTTCATGTCCTAATTGGTGGAATTACCCAAAGCTATTCACCACGCTAGAAACCTTATGAGAAATCATGAGTTATTTGGTGAAGCCACACCAAAATCTGAGGCAATGAGAGAATTTTATTCCCATTCACGTGAAATCACAGAAATAAAATGGCATTTAGTACATGGCCCAATTGGTGGAATTTCCCAAGGCTATTCACCATTCTATAATCCTTATGCTTGATCGTGAGTTTTTTTTTGTGACGCCACGATGAATTCCGTGCCAACGAGAGAATTTCATTCTCATTTCCGTGAAACCTCTGAAATAAAATGGCTTTCGGCTCGTGGCCTAATTTGTTGAATTACCCAAAGCTATTCACAATCTAGAAGCCTTATGACAAATCGTGAGATTTTTGGTGAGGCCATCCCATATTCCAAGGAAATGCGAGCATTTGATTCTCAGTAGCGTGAAATCTCCGGGATAAAATGGCATTCAGTTCATGTCGTAATTGGTGGAATTACCCAAAGCTATTCACCACTCTAGAAACGTTATGAGAAATCATGAGATGTTTGGTGAAGCCACACCAAAATCTGAGGCAATGCGAGAATTTTATTCCCATGCACGTCCAATCACAGAAATAAAATGGCATTCTGTTCATGGCCCAATTGGTGGAATTTCCCAAGGCTATTCACCATTCCATAATCCTTATGCCTGATCGGGAGTTGTTTTTTGTGAAGCCACGATGAATTCCGTGGCGATGAGAGAATTTCATTCTCATTCGCGTGAAACCTCTGAAATAAAATGGCTTTCGGCTCGTGGCCTAATTTGTGGAATTACCCAAAGCTATTCACCATCTGGAAGCCTTGTGACAAATCGTGAGATTTTTGGTGAAGCCATTCCATATTCCAAGGCAATGAGAGCATTTGATTACTAGTAGCGTGAAATCTCTGGGATAAAATGGCATTCAGGTCATGTCCTAATTGGCGGAATTACCCAAAGATATTCACCACTCTAGAAACCTTATGAAAAATCATGAGATTTTTGGTGAAGCCACACCAAAATCGGGGGCAATGAGAGAATTTTATTCTCATGCACGTGGAATCACAGACATAAAATGGCATTTAGTTCATGGCCCAATTGGTTGAATTTCCGAAGGCTATTCCCCATTCTATAATCCTTGTGCGAAATCGCGAGTTTTTTTTTTGTGAAGCCATGCTGAATTCCGAAGCAATGAGAGAATTTGTTTCTCATCCGCTTGATATCTCTGAAGTAAAATGGTTTTTAGTTTATGGCCTAGTTTGTGCAATTACCTAAAGCTATTATTCACCATTCCATAAGCCTTATGCGAAACCGTGAGGTTTTTTTGTGTAGCCGCGCCGAAATCTGAGGCAATGAGAGAATTTCATTCTTACGCATGCAAAATCTCTAAAATAAAACGGCTTTCTGTTTATGGCTGATTGGGTGGAATTTCCAAAAGCGATTCACCACTCTAGAAACTTTATGCAAAATCATGAGATTTTTGGTGAATCCACACCTCGTAACGAGGCAATGAGAGAATTTCATTCTCGTGCAGCCGAAATCTCTTTAATAGAACGGCATTCAGTTCATGGCCCAAATGGTGGAATTTTCAAAGGCTATTCACCATTCTATAATCCTTATGCCTGATCGTGAGTTTTTTTTTGTGACGCCACGATGAATTCCGTGGCGATGAGAGAATTTCATTCTCATTCGCGTGAAACCTCTGAAATAAAATGGCTTTCGGCTCGTGGCCTAATTTGTGGAATTACCCAAAGCTATTCACCATCTAGAAGCCCGATGACAAATCGTGAGATTTTGGAAGCCATTCCATATTCCAAGGCAATGAGAGCATTTGATTCTCAGTAGCGTGAAATCTCTCGGATAAAATGGCCTTCAGTTGATGTCCTAATTGGTGGAATTACCCAAAGCTATCACCACTCTAGAAACCTTAGGAGAAATCATGAGATTTTTGGTGAACCCACACCAAGATCTGAGGCAATGAGAGAATTTTATTCTCATGCACGTGAAATCACAGAAATAAATTGGCATTCTGTTCATGGCCCAATTGGTGGAATTTCCCAAGGCTATTCACCGTTCTATAATCCTTATGCCTGATCGGGAGTTGTTTTTTGTGAAGCCACGATGAATTCCGTGGCGATGAGAGAATTTCATTCTCATTCGCGTGAAACCTCTGAAATAAAATGGCTTTCGGCTCGTGGCCTAATTTGTGGAATTACCCAAAGCTATTCACCATCTAGAAGCCTGATGACAAATCATGAGATTTTTGTGCCCATGCCAAATTCCACGGCAATGAGAGGGTTTGATTCGAAGTAGCGTGAAATCTCTCGGATAAAATGGCCTTCAGTTGATGTCCTAATTGGTGGAATTACCCAAAGCTATCAACCACTCTAGAAACCTTAGGAGAAATCATGAGATTTTTGGTGAACCCACACCAAGATCTGAGGCAATGAGAGAATTTTATTCTCATGCACGTGAAATCACAGAAATAAATTGGCATTCTGTTCATGGCCCAGTTGGTGGAATTTCCCAAGGCTATTCACCATTCTATAATCCTTATGCCTGATCGGGAGTTGTTTTTTTGTGAAGCCACGATGAATTCCGTGGCGATGAGAGAATTTCATTCTCATTCGCGTGAAACCTCTGAAATAAAATGGCTTTCGGCTCGTGGCCTAATTTGTGGAATTACCCAAAGCTATTCACCATCTGGAAGCCTTATGACAAATCGTGAGATTTTTGTGAAGCCATGCCATATTCCAAGGCAATGAGAGCATTTGATTCTAAGTAGCGTGAAATCTCTCGGATAAAATGGCCTTCAGTTGATGTCCTAATTGGCGGTATTACCCAAAGCTATCAACCCACTCTAGAAACCTTATGAGAAATCTTGAGATTTTTGGTGAATCTACACCGAAATCTGAGGCAATGATAGAATTTTATTCTCATGCATGTGAAATCACAGACATAAAATGGCATTCTGTTCATGGCCCCATTGGTGGAATTTCCCAAGGCTATTCACCATTCCATAATCCTTATGCCTGATCGGGAGTTGTTTTTTGTGAAGCCACGATGAATTCCGTGGCAATGAGAGAATGTCATTCTCATTCGTGTGAAACCTCTGAAATAAAATGGCTTTCGGCTCGTGGCCTAATATGTGGAAGTACCCAAAGCTATTCACCATCTGGAAGCCTTATGAGAAATCGTGAGATTTTTGTGAAGCCATGTCATATTCCAAGGCAATGAGAGCATTTGATTCTAAGTAGCGTGAAATCTCTCGGATAAAATGGCCTTCAGTTGATGTCCTAATTGGCGGTATTACCCAAAGCTATTCACCGCTCTAGAAACCTTATGAGAAATCATGAGATTTTTGGTGAAGCCACACCAAAATCTGAGGCAATGAGAGAATTTTATTCCCATGCACGTGAAATCACAGAAATAAATTGGCATTCTGTTCATGGCCCAATTGGTGGAATTTCCCAAGGCTATTCACCATTCTATAATCCTTATGCCTCATCGGGAGTTGTTTTTTGTGAAGCCACGATGAATTCCGTGGCGATGAGAGAATTTCATTCTCATTCGCGTGAAACCTCTGAAATAAAATGGCTTTCGGCTCGTGGCCTAATTTGTGGAATTACCCAAAGCTATTCACCATCTGGAAGCCTGATGACAAATCGTGAGATTTTTGTGAAGCCATGCCATATTCCAAGGCAATGAGAGCATTTGATTCTAAGTAGTGTGAAATCTCTCGGATAAAATGGCCTTCAGTTGATGTCCTAATTGGTGGAATTACCCAAAGCTATTCACCACTCTAGAAACCTTATGAAAAATCATGAGATTTTTGGTGAATCTACACCGAAATCATAGGCAATGATAGAATTTTATTCTCATGCATGTGAAATCACGGACATAAAATGGCATTCTGTTCATGGCCCAATTGGTGGAATTTCCCTAGGCTATTCACCATTCCATAATCCTTATGCCTGATCGTGAGTTTTTTTTTTGTGAAGCCACGATGAATTCCGTGGCGATGAGAGAATTTCGTTCTCATTTGCGTGAAACCTCTGAAATAAAATGGCTTTCGGCTCGTGGCCTAATTTGTGGAATTACCCAAAGCTATTCACCATCTAGAAGCCTTATGACAGATCGTGAGATTTTTGTGAAGCCATGCCATATTCCAAGGCAATGAGAGCATTTGATTCTAAGTAGTGTGAAATCTCTCGGATAAAATGGCCTTCAGTTGATGTCCTAATTGGTGGAATTACCCAAAGCTATTCACCACTCTAGAAACCTTATGAGAAATCATGAGATTTTTGGTGAAGCCACACCAAGATCTTAGTTAATGAGAGAATTTTATTCACATGCACGTGAAATCACAGAAATAAAATGGCATTCTGTTCATGGCCCAATTGGTGGAATTTCCCAAGGCTATTCACCATTCTATAATCCTTATGCCTGATCGTGAGTTTTTTTTTTGTGAAGCCACGATGAATTCCGTGGCAAAAAGAGAATTTCATTCTCATTTGCGTGAAACCTCTGAAATAAAATGGCTTTCGGCTCGTGGCCTAATTTGTGGAATTACCCAAAACTATTCACCATCTAGAAGCCTCATGACAAATCGTGAGATTTTTGGTGAAGCCATACCATATTCCAAGGCAATGAGAGCATTTGATTCTAAGTAGCATGAAATCTCTGGGATAAAATGGCATTCAGTTCATGTCCTAATTGGGGGAATTACCCAAAGCTATTCATCACTCTAGAAACCTTATGAAAAATCATGAGATTTTTGGTGAAGCCACACCAAGATCTGAGTTAATGAGAGAATTTTATTCACATGCACGTGAAATCACAGAAATAAAATGGCATTCTGTTCATGGCCCCATTGGTGGAATTTCCCAAGGCTATTCACCATTCTATAATCCTTGTGCCTGATCGTGAGTTTTTTTTTTGTGAAGCCACGATGAATTCCGTGGCAAAAAGAGAATTTCATTCTCATATGCGTGAAACCTCTGAAATAAAATGGATTTCGGCTCGTGGCCTAATTTGTGGAATTACCCAAAGCTGTTTACCATCTAGAAGCCTTATGAGAAATAGTGAGATTTTTGTGAAGCCAAGCCATACTCCAAGGCAATGAGAGCATTTGATTCTAAGTAGCATGAAATCTCTGGGATAAAATGGCATTCAGTTCATGTCCTAATTGGTGGAATTAGCCAAAGCTATTCACCACTCTAGAAACCTTATGAAAAATCATGAGATTTTTGGTGAAGCCACACCGAAATCTGAGGCAATGAGAGAATTTTATTCTCATGCACGTGAAATCAAAGAAATATAATGGCATTCTGTTCATGACCCAATTGGTGGAATTTCCTAAGGCTATTCCCCATTCTATAATCCTTATGCCTGATCGTGAGTTGTTTTTTGTGAAGCCACGTTGAATTCCGTGGCAATGAGAGAATTTCATTCTCATTTGCGTGAAACCTCTGAAATAAAATGGATTTCGGCTCGTGGCCTAATTTGTGGAATTACCCAAAGCTATTCACCATCTAGAAGCCTCATGACAAATCGTGAGATTTTTGTGAAGCCATGCCATATTCCAAGGCAATGAGAGCATTTGATTCTAAGTAGAGTGAAATCTCTGGGATAAAATGGCATTCAGTTCATGTCCTAATTGGCGGAATTACCCAAAGCTATTCACCACTCTAGAAACCTTATGAAAAATCATGAGATTTTTGGTGAAGCCACACCGAAATCTGAGGCAATGAGAGAATTTTATTCTCATGCACGTGAAATCACAGAAATAAAATGGCATTTAGTTCATGGCCCAATTGGTGGAATTCCCCAAGGCTATTCCCCATTCTATAATCCTCATGCCTGATCGTGAGTTGTTTTTTGTGAAGCCACGATGAATTCCGTGGCAATGAGGAATTTCATTCTCATTTGCGTGAAACCTCTGAAATAAAATGGCTTTCGGCTCGTGGCCTAATATGTGGAAGTACCCAAAGCTATTCACCATCTCGAAGCCTTATGAGAAATCGTGAGATTTTTGTGAAGCCATGCCATATTCCAAGGCAATGAGAGCATTTGATTCTAAGTAGAGTGAAATCTCTGGGATAAAATGGCATTCAGTTCATGTCCTAATTGGCGGAATTACCCAAAGCTATTCACCACTCTAGAAACCTTATGACAAATCATGAGCTTCTTGGTGAAGCCACACCAAAATCTGAGGCAATGAGAGAATTTTATTCTCATGCACGTCAAATCATAGAAATAAAATGGAATTCAGTTCATGGCCCAATTGGTGGAATTTCCCAAGGCTATTCACCATTCTATAATCCTTATGCCTGATCGTGAGTTTTTTTTTGTGAAGCCACGATGAATTCCGTGGCAATGAGAGAATTTCATTCTCATTCGCGTGAAACCTCTGAAATAAAATGGCTTTCGGCTCGTGGCCTAATTTGTGGAATTACCCAAAGCTATTCACCATCTGGAAGCCTTATGACAAATCGTGAGATTTTTGTGAAGCCATGCCATATTCCAAGGCAATGAGAGCATTTGATTCTAAGTAGCGTGAAATCTCTCGGATAAAATGGCCTTCAGTTGATGTCCTAATTGGCGGTATTACCCAAAGCTATCAACCCACTCTAGAAACCTTATGAGAAATCTTGAGATTTTTGGTGAATCTACACCGAAATCTGAGGCAATGATAGAATTTTATTCTCATGCATGTGAAATCACAGACATAAAATGGCATTCTGTTCATGGCCCCATTGGTGGAATTTCCCAAGGCTATTCACCATTCCATAATCCTTATGCCTGATCGGGAGTTGTTTTTTGTGAAGCCACGATGAATTCCGTGGCAATGAGAGAATGTCATTCTCATTCGTGTGAAACCTCTGAAATAAAATGGCTTTCGGCTCGTGGCCTAATATGTGGAAGTACCCAAAGCTATTCACCATCTGGAAGCCTTATGAGAAATCGTGAGATTTTTGTGAAGCCATGTCATATTCCAAGGCAATGAGAGCATTTGATTCTAAGTAGCGTGAAATCTCTCGGATAAAATGGCCTTCAGTTGATGTCCTAATTGGCGGTATTACCCAAAGCTATTCACCGCTCTAGAAACCTTATGAGAAATCATGAGATTTTTGGTGAAGCCACACCAAAATCTGAGGCAATGAGAGAATTTTATTCCCATGCACGTGAAATCACAGAAATAAATTGGCATTCTGTTCATGGCCCAATTGGTGGAATTTCCCAAGGCTATTCACCATTCTATAATCCTTATGCCTCATCGGGAGTTGTTTTTTGTGAAGCCACGATGAATTCCGTGGCGATGAGAGAATTTCATTCTCATTCGCGTGAAACCTCTGAAATAAAATGGCTTTCGGCTCGTGGCCTAATTTGTGGAATTACCCAAAGCTATTCACCATCTGGAAGCCTGATGACAAATCGTGAGATTTTTGTGAAGCCATGCCATATTCCAAGGCAATGAGAGCATTTGATTCTAAGTAGTGTGAAATCTCTCGGATAAAATGGCCTTCAGTTGATGTCCTAATTGGTGGAATTACCCAAAGCTATTCACCACTCTAGAAACCTTATGAAAAATCATGAGATTTTTGGTGAATCTACACCGAAATCATAGGCAATGATAGAATTTTATTCTCATGCATGTGAAATCACGGACATAAAATGGCATTCTGTTCATGGCCCAATTGGTGGAATTTCCCTAGGCTATTCACCATTCCATAATCCTTATGCCTGATCGTGAGTTTTTTTTTTGTGAAGCCACGATGAATTCCGTGGCGATGAGAGAATTTCGTTCTCATTTGCGTGAAACCTCTGAAATAAAATGGCTTTCGGCTCGTGGCCTAATTTGTGGAATTACCCAAAGCTATTCACCATCTAGAAGCCTTATGACAGATCGTGAGATTTTTGTGAAGCCATGCCATATTCCAAGGCAATGAGAGCATTTGATTCTAAGTAGTGTGAAATCTCTCGGATAAAATGGCCTTCAGTTGATGTCCTAATTGGTGGAATTACCCAAAGCTATTCACCACTCTAGAAACCTTATGAGAAATCATGAGATTTTTGGTGAAGCCACACCAAGATCTTAGTTAATGAGAGAATTTTATTCACATGCACGTGAAATCACAGAAATAAAATGGCATTCTGTTCATGGCCCAATTGGTGGAATTTCCCAAGGCTATTCACCATTCTATAATCCTTATGCCTGATCGTGAGTTTTTTTTTTGTGAAGCCACGATGAATTCCGTGGCAAAAAGAGAATTTCATTCTCATTTGCGTGAAACCTCTGAAATAAAATGGCTTTCGGCTCGTGGCCTAATTTGTGGAATTACCCAAAACTATTCACCATCTAGAAGCCTCATGACAAATCGTGAGATTTTTGGTGAAGCCATACCATATTCCAAGGCAATGAGAGCATTTGATTCTAAGTAGCATGAAATCTCTGGGATAAAATGGCATTCAGTTCATGTCCTAATTGGGGGAATTACCCAAAGCTATTCATCACTCTAGAAACCTTATGAAAAATCATGAGATTTTTGGTGAAGCCACACCAAGATCTGAGTTAATGAGAGAATTTTATTCACATGCACGTGAAATCACAGAAATAAAATGGCATTCTGTTCATGGCCCCATTGGTGGAATTTCCCAAGGCTATTCACCATTCTATAATCCTTGTGCCTGATCGTGAGTTTTTTTTTTGTGAAGCCACGATGAATTCCGTGGCAAAAAGAGAATTTCATTCTCATATGCGTGAAACCTCTGAAATAAAATGGATTTCGGCTCGTGGCCTAATTTGTGGAATTACCCAAAGCTGTTTACCATCTAGAAGCCTTATGAGAAATAGTGAGATTTTTGTGAAGCCAAGCCATACTCCAAGGCAATGAGAGCATTTGATTCTAAGTAGCATGAAATCTCTGGGATAAAATGGCATTCAGTTCATGTCCTAATTGGTGGAATTAGCCAAAGCTATTCACCACTCTAGAAACCTTATGAAAAATCATGAGATTTTTGGTGAAGCCACACCGAAATCTGAGGCAATGAGAGAATTTTATTCTCATGCACGTGAAATCAAAGAAATATAATGGCATTCTGTTCATGACCCAATTGGTGGAATTTCCTAAGGCTATTCCCCATTCTATAATCCTTATGCCTGATCGTGAGTTGTTTTTTGTGAAGCCACGTTGAATTCCGTGGCAATGAGAGAATTTCATTCTCATTTGCGTGAAACCTCTGAAATAAAATGGATTTCGGCTCGTGGCCTAATTTGTGGAATTACCCAAAGCTATTCACCATCTAGAAGCCTCATGACAAATCGTGAGATTTTTGTGAAGCCATGCCATATTCCAAGGCAATGAGAGCATTTGATTCTAAGTAGAGTGAAATCTCTGGGATAAAATGGCATTCAGTTCATGTCCTAATTGGCGGAATTACCCAAAGCTATTCACCACTCTAGATACCTTATGAAAAATCATGAGATTTTTGGTGAAGCCACACCGAAATCTGAGGCAATGAGAGAATTTTATTCTCATGCACGTGAAATCACAGAAATAAAATGGCATTTAGTTCATGGCCCAATTGGTGGAATTCCCCAAGGCTATTCCCCATTCTATAATCCTCATGCCTGATCGTGAGTTGTTTTTTGTGAAGCCACGATGAATTCCGTGGCAATGAGGGAATTTCATTCTCATTTGCGTGAAACCTCTGAAATAAAATGGCTTTCGGCTCGTGGCCTAATATGTGGAAGTACCCAAAGCTATTCACCATCTCGAAGCCTTATGAGAAATCGTGAGATTTTTGTGAAGCCATGCCATATTCCAAGGCAATGAGAGCATTTGATTCTAAGTAGAGTGAAATCTCTGGGATAAAATGGCATTCAGTTCATGTCCTAATTGGCGGAATTACCCAAAGCTATTCACCACTCTAGAAACCTTATGACAAATCATGAGCTTCTTGGTGAAGCCACACCAAAATCTGAGGCAATGAGAGAATTTTATTCTCATGCACGTCAAATCATAGAAATAAAATGGAATTCAGTTCATGGCCCAATTGGTGGAATTTCCCAAGGCTATTCACCATTCTATAATCCTTATGCCTGATCGTGAGTTTTTTTTTGTGAAGCCACGATGAATTCTGTGGCAATGAGAGAATTTCATTCTCATTCGCGTGAAACCTCTGAAATAAAATGGCTTTCGGCTCGTGGCCTAATTTGTGGAATTACCCAAAGCTATTCACCATCTGGAAGCCTTATGACAAATCGTGAGATTTTTGTGAAGCCATGCCATATTCCAAGGCAATGAGAGCATTTGATTCTAAGTAGCGTGAAATCTCTCGGATAAAATGGCCTTCAGTTGATGTCCTAATTGGCGGTATTACCCAAAGCTATCAACCCACTCTAGAAACCTTATGAGAAATCTTGAGATTTTTGGTGAATCTACACCGAAATCTGAGGCAATGATAGAATTTTATTCTCATGCATGTGAAATCACAGACATAAAATGGCATTCTGTTCATGGCCCCATTGGTGGAATTTCCCAAGGCTATTCACCATTCCATAATCCTTATGCCTGATCGGGAGTTGTTTTTTGTGAAGCCACGATGAATTCCGTGGCAATGAGAGAATGTCATTCTCATTCGTGTGAAACCTCTGAAATAAAATGGCTTTCGGCTCGTGGCCTAATATGTGGAAGTACCCAAAGCTATTCACCATCTGGAAGCCTTATGAGAAATCGTGAGATTTTTGTGAAGCCATGTCATATTCCAAGGCAATGAGAGCATTTGATTCTAAGTAGCGTGAAATCTCTCGGATAAAATGGCCTTCAGTTGATGTCCTAATTGGCGGTATTACCCAAAGCTATTCACCGCTCTAGAAACCTTATGAGAAATCATGAGATTTTTGGTGAAGCCACACCAAAATCTGAGGCAATGAGAGAATTTTATTCCCATGCACGTGAAATCACAGAAATAAATTGGCATTCTGTTCATGGCCCAATTGGTGGAATTTCCCAAGGCTATTCACCATTCTATAATCCTTATGCCTCATCGGGAGTTGTTTTTTGTGAAGCCACGATGAATTCCGTGGCGATGAGAGAATTTCATTCTCATTCGCGTGAAACCTCTGAAATAAAATGGCTTTCGGCTCGTGGCCTAATTTGTGGAATTACCCAAAGCTATTCACCATCTGGAAGCCTGATGACAAATCGTGAGATTTTTGTGAAGCCATGCCATATTCCAAGGCAATGAGAGCATTTGATTCTAAGTAGTGTGAAATCTCTCGGATAAAATGGCCTTCAGTTGATGTCCTAATTGGTGGAATTACCCAAAGCTATTCACCACTCTAGAAACCTTATGAAAAATCATGAGATTTTTGGTGAATCTACACCGAAATCATAGGCAATGATAGAATTTTATTCTCATGCATGTGAAATCACGGACATAAAATGGCATTCTGTTCATGGCCCAATTGGTGGAATTTCCCTAGGCTATTCACCATTCCATAATCCTTATGCCTGATCGTGAGTTTTTTTTTTGTGAAGCCACGATGAATTCCGTGGCGATGAGAGAATTTCGTTCTCATTTGCGTGAAACCTCTGAAATAAAATGGCTTTCGGCTCGTGGCCTAATTTGTGGAATTACCCAAAGCTATTCACCATCTAGAAGCCTTATGACAGATCGTGAGATTTTTGTGAAGCCATGCCATATTCCAAGGCAATGAGAGCATTTGATTCTAAGTAGTGTGAAATCTCTCGGATAAAATGGCCTTCAGTTGATGTCCTAATTGGTGGAATTACCCAAAGCTATTCACCACTCTAGAAACCTTATGAGAAATCATGAGATTTTTGGTGAAGCCACACCAAGATCTTAGTTAATGAGAGAATTTTATTCACATGCACGTGAAATCACAGAAATAAAATGGCATTCTGTTCATGGCCCAATTGGTGGAATTTCCCAAGGCTATTCACCATTCTATAATCCTTATGCCTGATCGTGAGTTTTTTTTTTGTGAAGCCACGATGAATTCCGTGGCAAAAAGAGAATTTCATTCTCATTTGCGTGAAACCTCTGAAATAAAATGGCTTTCGGCTCGTGGCCTAATTTGTGGAATTACCCAAAACTATTCACCATCTAGAAGCCTCATGACAAATCGTGAGATTTTTGGTGAAGCCATACCATATTCCAAGGCAATGAGAGCATTTGATTCTAAGTAGCATGAAATCTCTGGGATAAAATGGCATTCAGTTCATGTCCTAATTGGGGGAATTACCCAAAGCTATTCATCACTCTAGAAACCTTATGAAAAATCATGAGATTTTTGGTGAAGCCACACCAAGATCTGAGTTAATGAGAGAATTTTATTCACATGCACGTGAAATCACAGAAATAAAATGGCATTCTGTTCATGGCCCCATTGGTGGAATTTCCCAAGGCTATTCACCATTCTATAATCCTTGTGCCTGATCGTGAGTTTTTTTTTTTGTGAAGCCACGATGAATTCCGTGGCAAAAAGAGAATTTCATTCTCATATGCGTGAAACCTCTGAAATAAAATGGATTTCGGCTCGTGGCCTAATTTGTGGAATTACCCAAAGCTGTTTACCATCTAGAAGCCTTATGAGAAATAGTGAGATTTTTGTGAAGCCAAGCCATACTCCAAGGCAATGAGAGCATTTGATTCTAAGTAGCATGAAATCTCTGGGATAAAATGGCATTCAGTTCATGTCCTAATTGGTGGAATTAGCCAAAGCTATTCACCACTCTAGAAACCTTATGAAAAATCATGAGATTTTTGGTGAAGCCACACCGAAATCTGAGGCAATGAGAGAATTTTATTCTCATGCACGTGAAATCAAAGAAATATAATGGCATTCTGTTCATGACCCAATTGGTGGAATTTCCTAAGGCTATTCCCCATTCTATAATCCTTATGCCTGATCGTGAGTTGTTTTTTGTGAAGCCACGTTGAATTCCGTGGCAATGAGAGAATTTCATTCTCATTTGCGTGAAACCTCTGAAATAAAATGGATTTCGGCTCGTGGCCTAATTTGTGGAATTACCCAAAGCTATTCACCATCTAGAAGCCTCATGACAAATCGTGAGATTTTTGTGAAGCCATGCCATATTCCAAGGCAATGAGAGCATTTGATTCTAAGTAGAGTGAAATCTCTGGGATAAAATGGCATTCAGTTCATGTCCTAATTGGCGGAATTACCCAAAGCTATTCACCACTCTAGATACCTTATGAAAAATCATGAGATTTTTGGTGAAGCCACACCGAAATCTGAGGCAATGAGAGAATTTTATTCTCATGCACGTGAAATCACAGAAATAAAATGGCATTTAGTTCATGGCCCAATTGGTGGAATTCCCCAAGGCTATTCCCCATTCTATAATCCTCATGCCTGATCGTGAGTTGTTTTTTGTGAAGCCACGATGAATTCCGTGGCAATGAGGGAATTTCATTCTCATTTGCGTGAAACCTCTGAAATAAAATGGCTTTCGGCTCGTGGCCTAATATGTGGAAGTACCCAAAGCTATTCACCATCTCGAAGCCTTATGAGAAATCGTGAGATTTTTGTGAAGCCATGCCATATTCCAAGGCAATGAGAGCATTTGATTCTAAGTAGAGTGAAATCTCTGGGATAAAATGGCATTCAGTTCATGTCCTAATTGGCGGAATTACCCAAAGCTATTCACCACTCTAGAAACCTTATGACAAATCATGAGCTTCTTGGTGAAGCCACACCAAAATCTGAGGCAATGAGAGAATTTTATTCTCATGCACGTCAAATCATAGAAATAAAATGGAATTCAGTTCATGGCCCAATTGGTGGAATTTCCCAAGGCTATTCACCATTCTATAATCCTTATGCCTGATCGTGAGTTTTTTTTTGTGAAGCCACGATGAATTCTGTGGCAATGAGAGAATTTCATTCTCATTCGCGTGAAACCTCTGAAATAAAATGGCTTTCGGCTCGTGGCCTAATTTGTGGAATTACCCAAAGCTATTCACCATCTGGAAGCCTTATGACAAATCGTGAGATTTTTGTGAAGCCATGCCATATTCCAAGGCAATGAGAGCATTTGATTCTAAGTAGCGTGAAATCTCTCGGATAAAATGGCCTTCAGTTGATGTCCTAATTGGCGGTATTACCCAAAGCTATCACCACTCTAGAAACCTTATGAGAAATCTTGAGATTTTTGGTGAATCTACACCGAAATCTGAGGCAATGATAGAATTTTATTCTCATGCATGTGAAATCACAGACATAAAATGGCATTCTGTTCATGGCCCCATTGGTGGAATTTCCCAAGGCTATTCACCATTCCATAATCCTTATGCCTGATCGGGAGTTGTTTTTTGTGAAGCCACGATGAATTCCGTGGCAATGAGAGAATGTCATTCTCATTCGCGTGAAACCTCTGAAATAAAATGGCTTTCGGCTCGTGGCCTAATTTGTGGAATTACCCAAAGCTATTCACCATCTGGAAGCCTTATGACAAATCGTGAGATTTTTGTGAAGCCATGCCATATTCCAAGGCAATGAGAGCATTTGATTCTAAGTAGCGTGAAATCTCTCGGATAAAATGGCCTTCAGTTGATGTCCTAATTGGCGGTATTACCCAAAGCTATTCACCACTCTAGAAACCTTATGAGAAATCATGAGATTTTTGGTGAATCTACACCGAAATCTGAGGCAATGATAGAATTTTATTCTCATGCATGTGAAATCACAGACATAAAATGGCATTCTGTTCATGGCCCCATTGGTGGAATTTCCCAAGGCTATTCACCATTCCATAATCCTTATGCCTGATCGGGAGTTGTTTTTTGTGAAGCCACGATGAATTCCGTGGCAATGAGAGAATTTCATTCTCATTTGCGTGAAACCTCTGAAATAAAATGGTTTTCGGCTCGTGGCCTAATTTGTGGAATTACCCAAAGCTATTCACCATCTAGAAGCCTTATGACAATCGTGAGATTTTTGGTGAAGCCATTCAGTATTCCAAGGCAATGAGAGAGCATTTGATTCTCAGTAGCGCGAAATCTATCAGATGAAATGGCATTCAGTTCAAGGCCCAACTGGTGGGATTACCCAAAGCTATTCACTACTCTGAAGCCATATGCAAAATCATTAGATTTTTTGTGAAGCCATGCAATATTCCAAGGCAATGGGAGCATTTGATTCTCAGTAGTGTGAAATCTCTGGGATAAAATGGCCTTCAGTTGATGTCCTAATTGGTGGAATTACCCAAAGCTATTCACCACTCTAGAAAAATCATGAGATTTTTGGTGAAGCCACACCAAAATCTAAGGCAATGAGAGAATTTTATTCTCATGCACGTGAACTCACAGAAATAAAATGGCATTTAGTTCATGGCCCAATTGGTGGAATTTCCTAAAGCTATTCACCATTCTATAATCTTTGTGCAAAATCGTGAGTTTTTTTTTTGTGAAGCCCTCCTGAATTCCGAGGCAATGAGAGAATTTGTTTCTCATCCTCTTGATATCTCTGAAGTAAAATGGTTTTCAGTTTGTGGAATTACCTAAAGCTATTATTCTCCATTCCATAAGCCTTATGCGAAACCGTGAGGTTTTTTTGTGTAGCCGCGCCGAAATCTGAGGCAATGAGAGAATTTCATTCTTACGCATGCAAAATCTCTAAAATAAAACGGCTTTCTGTTCATGGCTGATTGGGTGGAATTTCCAAAAGCGATTCACCACTCTAGAAACTTTATGCAAAATCATGAGATTTTTGGTGAATCCACACCTCGTAACGAGGCAATGAGAGAATTTCATTCTCGTGCAGCCGAAATCTCTTTAATAGAACGGCATTCAGTTCATGGCCCAAGTGGTGGAATTTTCAAAAGCAATTCACCATTCTATAATCCTTATGCCTGATCGTGAGTTTTTTTTTGTGAAGCCACGATGAATTCCGTGGCAATGAGAGAATTTCATTCTCATTTGCGTGAAATCTCTGAAATAAAATGGCTTTCGCCTCATGGGCAAATTTGTGGAATTACGCAATGCTATTCACCATGTAGAAGCCTTATGACAAATCGTGAGATTTTTGGTGAAGCCATTCCATATTCCAACGCAATGAGAGCATTTGATTCTCAGTAGCGTGAAATCTCTGAAATAAAATGGCATTCACTTCATGGCCCAATTGGTGAGACTACCCAAAGCTATTCACTACTCTGAAGCAGTATGCAAAATCATTAGATTTTTTGTGAAGCGATGCCATATTCCAAGGCAATGAGAGAATTCGATTCTCAACCACGTGAAATCTCTGGGATAAAATGGCCTTCAGTTCATGTCCTAATTGGCGAAATTACCCAAAGCTATTCACCACTCTAGAAACCTTATGAAAAATCATGAGCTTTTTGGTGAAGCCACACCAAAATCAAAGGCAATGAGAGAATTTTATTCTCATGCACGCGGAATCACAGAAATAAAATGACATTCAGTTCATGGCCCAATTGGTGGAATTTCCTAACGCTATTGACCATTCTATAATCCTTGTGCAAAATCGTGAGCTTTTTTTTTTTTTTTGTGAAGCCATGATGAATTCCGAGGCAATGAGACAATGTGTTTCTCATCCGCTTGAAATCTCTGAAGTAACATGGTTTTCAGTTTATGGCCTAATTTGTGGAATTACCTAAAGCTATTGTTCACCATTCAGTAAGCCTTATGCGAAACCGTGAGTTTTTTGTGTAGCCGCGCCGAAATCTGAGGCAACGAGAGAATTTCATTCTTACGCATGCAAAATCTCTAAAACAAAATGGCTTTCTCTTCATGGCTGAATTGGTGGAATTTCCAAAAGCAATTCACCATTCTAGAAACTTTATGTAAAATCATGAGATTTTTGGTGAATGGACCTTGTGACAAGGCACTAAGAGAATTTCATTCTCATGCAGCCGAAATCTCTTTAATAGAACGGCATTCAGTTCATGGCCCAAATGGTGGAATTTTCAAAAGCAATTCACCATTCTATAATCCTTATGCCTAATTGTGAGTTTTTTTTATTTGAAGCCGCGATGAATTTCGTGGCAATGAGAGAATTTCATTCTCATTTGGGTGAAATCTCTGAAGTAAAATGGCTTTCGGCTCGTGGCCTAATTTGTGGAATTACCCAAAGCTATTCACCATCTAGAAGCCTTATGACAAATCGTGAGATTTTTGGTGAAGCCGTTCCATATTCCAACGCAATGAGAGCATTTGATTCTCAGTAGCGTGAAATCTCTGAAATAAAATGGCATTCAGTTCATGGCCCAATTGGTGAGACTACCTAAAGCTATTCACTACTCTGAAGCCATATGCACAATCATTAGATTTTTTTGTGAAGCCATGCCATATTCTAAGGCAATGAGAGAATTCGATTCTCAACCACGTGAAATCTCTGGGATAAAATGGCCTTCAGTTCATGTCCTAATTGGTGGAATTACCCAAAGCTATTCACCACTCTAGAAACCTTATGAAAAATCATGAGTTTTTGCTGAAGCCACACCAAAATCTGAGGCAGTGAGAGAATTTTATTCTCATGCACGTGAAGTCACAGAAACAAAATGGCATTTAGTTCATGGCCCGATTGGTGCAATTTCCTAAAGCTATTCACCATTCTATAATCCTTGTGCAAAATCGTGAGTTTTTTTTTTTGTGAAGCCATGCTGAATTCCAAGGCAATAAGAGAATTTGTTTCTCATCCGCTTGAAATCTCTGAAGTAACATGGTTTTCAGTTTATGGCCTAATTTGTGGAATTACCTAAAGCTATTGTTCACCATTCCGTAAGCCTTATGCGAAACCGTGAGTTTTTTTGTGTAGCCGCGCCGAAATCTGAGGCAACGAGAGAATTTCATTCTTACGCATGCAAAATCTCTAAAACAAAGTGGCTTTCTCTTCATGGCTGAATTGGTGGAATTTCCAAAAGCAATTCACCATTCTAGAAACTTTATGCAAAATCATGAAATTTTTGGTGAATGGACCTTGTAACGAGGCAATGAGAGAATTTCATTCTCATGCAGCCGAAATCTCTTTAATAGAACGGCATTCAGTTCATGGCCCAAATAGTGGAATTTTCGAAAGCAATTCACCATTCTATAATCCTTATGCCTAATCATGAGTTTTTTTTTATTTGAAGCCACGATGAATTTCGTGGCAATGAGAGAATTTCATGCTCATTTGCGTGAAATCTCTGAACTAAAATGGCTTTCGGCTCGTGGCCTAATTTGTGGAATTACCCAAAGCTATTCACCATCTAGAAGCCTTATGACAAATCGTGAGATATTTGGTGAAGCCATTCCATATTCCAACGCAATGAGAGCATTTGATTCTCAGTAGCGTGAAATCTCTGAAATAAAATGGCATTCAGTTCATGGCCCAATTGGTGAGACTACCCAAAGCTATTCACTACTCTGAAGCAGTATGCAAAATCAATAGATTTTTTGTGAAGCGATGCCATATTCCAAGGCAATGAGAGAATTCGATTCTCAACCACGTGAAATCTCTGGGATAAAATGGCCTTCAGTTCATGTCCTAATTGGCGAAATTACCCAAAGCTATTCACCACTCTAGAAACCTTATGAAAAATCATGAGCTTTTTGGTGAAGCCACACCAAAATCAAAGGCAATGAGAGAATTTTATTCTCATGCACGCGGAATCACAGAAATAAAATGGCATTCAGTTCATGGCCCAATTGGTGGAATTTCCTAACGCTATTCACCATTCTATAATCCTTGTGCAAAATCGTGAGCTTTTTTTTTTGTTTTTTTGTGAAGCCATGATGAATTCCGAGGCAATGAGACAATGTGTTTCTCATCCGCTTGAAATCTCTGAAGTAACATGGTTTTCAGTTTATGGCCTAATTTGTGGAATTACGTAAAGCTATTGTTCACCATTCCGTAGCCTTATGCGAAACCGTTAATTATTTTGTGTAGCCGTGCTGAAATCTGAGGCAACGAGAGAATTTCATTCTTACGCATGCAAAATCTCTAAAACAAAGTGGCTTTCTCTTCATGGCTGAATTGGTGGAATTTCCAAAAGCAATTCACCATTCTAGAAACTTTATACAAAATCATGAGATTTTTGGTGAATGGACCTTGCGACGAGGCACTGAGAGAATTTCATTCTCATGCAGCCGAAATCTCTTTAATAGAACGGCATTCAGTTCATGGCCCAAATGGTGGAATTTTCAAAAGCAATTCACCATTCTATAATCCTTATGCCTAATCGTGAGTTTTTTTTATTTGAAGCCGCGATGAATTTCGTGGCAATGAGAGAATTTCATTCTCATTTGGGTGAAATCTCTGAAGTAAAATGGCTTTCGGCTCGTGGCCTAATTTGTGGAATTACCCAAAGCTATTCACCATCTAGAAGCCTCATGACAAATCGTGAGATTTTTGGTGAAGCCATTCCATATTCCAAGGCAATGAGAGCATTTGATTCTCAGTAGCGTGAAATCTCTGAAATAAAATGACATTCAGTTCATGGCCCAATTGGTGAGACTACCTAAAGCTATTCACTACTCTGAAGCCATATGCAAAATCATTAGATTTTTTGTGAAGCCATCCATATTCTAAGGCAATGAGAGAATTCGATTCTCAACCACGTGAAATCTCTGGGATAAAATGGCCTTCAGTTCATGTCCTAATTGGCGAAATTACCCAAAGCTATTCACCACTCTAGAAACCTTATGAAAAATCATGAGTTTTTGCTGAAGCCACACCAAAATCTGAGGCAGTGAGAGAATTTTATTCTCTTGCACGTGAAGTCACAGAAACAAAATGGCATTTAGTTCATGGCCCGATTGGTGCAATTTCCTAAAGCTATTCACCATTCTATAATCCTTGTGCAAAATCGTGAGTTTTTTTTTTTTGTGAAGCCATGCTGAATTCCGAGGCAATAAGAGAATTTGTTTCTCATCCGCTTGAAATCTCTGAAGTAACATGGTTTTCAGTTTATGGCCTAATTTGTGGAATTACCTAAAGCTATTGTTCACCATTCAGTAAGCCTTATGCGAAACCGTGAGTTTTTTTGTGTAGCCGCGCCGAAATCTGAGGCAACGAGAGAATTTCATTCTTACACATGCAAAATCTCTAAAACAAAATGGCTTTCTCTTCATGACTGAATTGGTGGAATTTCCAAAAGCAATTCACCATTCTAGAAACTTTATGCAAAATCATGAGATTTTTGGTGAATGGACCTTGTAACGAGGCAATGAGAGAATTTCATTCTCATGCAGCCGAAATCTCTTTAATAGAACGGCATTCAGTTCATGGCCCAAATAGTGGAATTTTCGAAAGCAATTCACCATTCTATAATCCTTATGCCTAATCATGAGTTTTTTTTGTATTTGAAGCCACGATGAATTTCGTGGCAATGAGAGAATTTCATTCTCATTTGCGTGAAATCTCTGAACTAAAATGGCTTTCGGCTCGTGGCCTAATTTGTGGAATTACCCAAAACTATTCACCATCTAGAAGCCTTATGACAAATCGTGAGATTTTTGGTGAAGCCATTCCATATTCCAAGGCAATGAGAGCATTTGATTCTCAGTAGCGTGAAATCTCTGAAATAAAATGGCATTCAGTTCATGGCCCAATTGGTGAGACTACCCAAAGCTATTCACTACTCTGAAGCCATAACTGGCTTCGAGTAGCATCTAATAATGGCTTTTCATTTCTTCATTTCTTCTAATGATTTTACTGAATAACATGTTTGAGTAGCATATTGCTCGAGAGCTTAATCGGTCAATGTAGAACTTCTGGTCTTTGCCTCAATAAATTCTAATTCTAATTCAAGCAAAACGAAGGTCAACTTTGAGTCTAATTTCTAATGCAATAGGAAGTACCCGAAAATTCATTGTAGTCACAAAGTTATCTTCATCACAGTGACTAAAGGTTGGAATAAAGGTGTTAAACCCAACTGCAATGTTTTGAGCAACATCTCCCTCATATGAAACTCTTTGAAGCTGATTTTGGTGTCCATGAACCATGTTCTGAGTCTAGTTTCATATGATCAAGTTTCACCTCAAACGGATTTGTGGTTTAAGAGATATTAGAGAAATACTGAATCTATGTCGGAGCTGAACGAAGAACAGAGCATAACAAAGTATATGTTTTATCAATAAATTGATCGATAAGTGGCTGATCGAATAATTAATCAATAAATGCCCTTGAAAATCACCTCTGAAGCTTATTTTCAATATTTATATGAAGGGTGACTCAATATATGATGATATAACTTTCGGTTTGTGCATTTTAGCTTCCGATTGAGCCATACAAACTTCTAATCGAGCATAGCAACTTCCAATATCAAATCTATGAATTTGAATCTTGATATTTTCATTTGATCTTGCAAATTCTTCTTTTCTCAATCTCTCCTTTTCTTCTTCCTCTTGATCATTTTCCATAATTCAAAGTTTAACATAATAACTCATTTCTTTTCGTGAAGAAACTACACAAGATATTAAGTACAGTAGTTAGTTAAAGTATGAGACAAATAATTTATGCAAACTTTTTGCTCTATTATTTGGCATCATCAAAACTAATCATATCTAACATCTTAATTAACCAAAATTCTCTAAAATTGCATAAAATTTTAAAATAAGTCATTTGTACATTGTTTTCACCTTCTGGGCCTTAAACCCTGTTCTACACTTTTTCTATTATATTTTCTATGATTTTTCAAGGATTTTTTTAAAATTTTTGACATAATTTCTAAGTCTGTCATTTCTTAACTAAATATTTTAAAAATAACAATCCGGTTCCTGCTCAGCTTTCAATTTAAGAGTTGTTTTGTCTATCTGTCTACTATACCCCTTAGCCCACTGTTTATTTTATATTTCTCATTTTCAGGATTAAAATTAACAGGATGTGACATTTAACATGGGTGTCACTCCTAAATCTACCATTCAAAATCTATTTTAACCACTGTAAAAGACCTTTTCTATGATAGTAAGTGTTGTTATAATCGTATTTCAACTCGTGAAATCACACAATTTTCTAATGTTACATATTATATTCTATTTAACTTGAACTAAGAAACAGAAATCGACAAACTTGCATAAAACTGATTTGAAATTGCGGCTTCTTTGTAAACGCAAGTTTTCTAACTGACTTTATGAGTTCGTATACAAATTGAATGTAATCAACTATTTTTAAGAGCTATTTATTGATAGAGTTAAACTCTTAGGAATAATTATATTTTATAATAGTTAATTTTTTTCAATAAATATTTTTCACTAATTATATAAAATTTAATAATTTAAGATTTACAATTTAAAATTTATTGCATTCATAGTTAATTTTATATTACAAAATATTTTATAAACATAAAAATTATGATATCAATAGTAATATTAATGTATGAAAATTATTGTTCCATAATAATTGTCAAAATAATCCATGTGAATTTTCAATAATATATCATACAAAAATAAAAAGTAAATATACAATATAATATAGAAAAATCCCAAAAAAATAACTGTTAAATTTTAAAATTCCAAATCAGTATTAGCTACTACACTCGTAAAAAAAATGACTATACTCAAACAGCAAATCACAACGCATTTTTCTGGTAATTCCTAATTTAAAATTTTTATATTCAACAGTCATTTTTTTAGGATTTTTCCTATAATATAATACATTAATATATATACATATATAAATTATATAGTTGATTAATTTTAATTAAAAACAAAAAAAATTTCAAGACTCGCTAAAACCTATAACTATAAGAAAATTGATTTAGGATGCAAAATTTAAAATTTGCCTACTTTGAAATTAAGTTTTTATTGAAAATTATAAATTAATTAGCAATGCAAATATACAAAAATTATTTTTTAATTATAACAATTAAAATTAAAACTGTCATTTAATCATTTTTTAAAATATTATATATATAAACAGATATATATATTTAATTATTATGTAATATAATATTATATATATAATTTTGTCTTTGAAAGCCATTATTGCTCAATTGACTAAGGTTTTGTTGCGCTCATTCCCAAACACAACGCTCCCACACTTTCCCCAAACCATATGGGAATTTGATCCGCGACCTTCCTCAACAAGAATGCCAAGAGCTAAGCCTCGTTGGCATAAATAACGTTATTTTTAATTGGGCCTTCCACCTTGATAGTTATCTTATGCTTCTTAGGTTCTCAATATAAGATCTAATTAGAAGATTGATCTTGATCTTAAATATAAAATTTATTTTTATATTACCAATTCTTTCTTAAATTACCCCTATTAAATAATTAAATACTATAATAATACTTATTACTCATTAATAATACACCTATATATTTTATAAAGTGGGTGAGTACTTATTACTTATCAATTCCACCCATACATCAATTCTACTGCCTTATATTTTTAATAAAATAATTTTTAAAAAAATTTCATACAAATACCCATTCAACGTGATTGGATTTCTTACCTCCAAAGAATAACATAATAAAATATTAATCATATTATCTATTTTCTTTATGGCTAGAAAAACATAATCTTCTATTTATAACCCAATCAAATAGAAAAAATTCCTCCCAAAAGAAAAACAAATTAATTCTTTTCTTAATAAACAAGGAAATTAAAAAAGGATGGTGCTTAAGCCAAAAGAAGTTGGATGACATCAGATTGGAACGTCATAAGCGAATTCACCAGAGTCTAAGGGGGTGTTTGGATATAACCAAACCATGGTTTGGAGAATAGCTTCTGGAGAATAGATTCTTGGGAGAATAGATTTTTTGAAGAATAGATTTTGTGAAAAAGTGATTCTGAGAAGTGAGAGTGTTTGAATAGTTGTTACCAGAAGCACTTTTTACATGTACAAATTACTAAAAAAGGCATAAGTTAATATGGTAATTACAGAAAAAATATATTTTATGATATATTTTAATTTGAAGGAATAAAATTGTTAATAATATATTTTTTATTAACATAATTAATAATACATAAGATAATATAATTAATAAATAATTAATATATATATTTATAAGATATAAGATTAAATATATTTATAAAAAAAATATGTTTATAAAAAAAACAACAAGATATATATCCTATAGGCTCTCACACTCTCCCTTTTTTTTCCAAAAGCAAAAAATTTTTGCTTTTCCCAAAACCATGGTTTTGACTTTATTAAGGGTGTTTGGGTGATTTTTTCCCAAACCATGGTTTGGGTTGCAACCCAAACACCCCCTAAATTTTTCTGAAATATCAGTTTTTTAATGAAGTTTTAACGGAGGGTATTTTGAAAAAAATATGCCATATTTATGATTCTTACATAACTTAACTAACTTTTTTAATTTAATCAAAATACTTAAATAGGTTTTATATTAAATACCAGAGGAGTACTACCTCTAACTTTTAATATAAGAGTTAGATAATTTATTAGGGGATATTATAAAAATTAGTTAAATTAGTTATTTATGATAAATATATATTGATTTTTCTATATTATCCCCACTCAATCATGCATATTAAAAATACACTTAAGTGGAAATACATTACGATCAATAGAAATATTTTTTAAAAAACATTATAAATTTGAGAAACAAAGTGAATTAAAGTCTTATATTTGGAACAGAAGATAGTAATTTATTTTGTAATATTTAATAAATGGGTTTGGTGGCTCGTACTAGGGCTGTGCATTGGGAGGGCTGGGCAAGGCAAGCCCCTTGCCCGAAAGATGGCAGCCCGCTGCCCGGCCCTGCCCAATAGAAGCCCTAACCATTTTGGGCAGGGCAAGGGCGGGCTGGGCCGGGTAGGGCCAGCTTAATGACACCATGCCCTATATCATATGTAGTAAAAAATTCAATTATCGTGTTTTGAGACAAGTGAGAGGAAAAAAAATTATCACGAATGAGTCTATCACTCATATATATATTTATATATATAAGGCCTATGTAGTCTTGTTCTTCAGCTTTTGATTTCTTATAGGAGGTAAAAATATATATATTTAATAATTAGAAGATTTAATAATTAAGCTAAATCAATAATTCAATTCCTCAATTTATTCACATAGATGGCGGATTCTTATGATCATGTGAAAGCACAAAATTTGAAAGGTGGTCTTATTTTTCTTTTTTTTAAAAAAAAATTGGATGTAAAAGAAAAAGAAGAAAATTTGACTTGGAGTAATTTAGCATATTGAATCTTATATTTTGATATTTAGCTCTTTTATATAATTATAATTTTTATGTTTCATTCATTTTTTTCTAATTTTACCTAATTTTTTTAGCCAAAATAAAAAAGATAATTGTTGAAAATAATATTATCTTATATATATAATTATATATTTTTTCGGATAGGACCAAATGGACAGGGCAACATACCCTGCCCGCGACCTTGCCCTGACCGTGAATCAGCCCGACCCGAAGATGTTCATTTTTGCTTGGGTAACTTTTTACTGGGTTGGGCTGAGCGTTTTTCTTGCGGGCTCGGACGGGCTTATTGGGCATGTGGGCCTTATGCACACCCCTAGCTCGTACTAAATTTGCCCATCTTGGCAACAAAAAATAGTTGCTAGCTACTACGCTCACAGTGAGTAGAACTCTTTTTTTTTAAAAGGATAATATTATAAATTTACAAGCATTTTAAAATGATAATTAATTTAGAATTTTGCAAATTGAAATAATATTTCTTAGTTTTTGAAATTCAAATGTTATTCTTATGAAAAGTTTCCTGTCATAAACATGCAAATGAGCAGAGACAAGCGGCGTCACTTAAGAAGTAAAATTTTTGTCGGTGGAACTATAATTGACATTATGTCTCCACTCACTTTGTGGACCGAAATACTCCTCCGATCCTTATTATAAGATCCCATTTAACTTTTTATTTAGTCCTAATTATAAGACCCCAATCCATTTTGTCTCTTATATTTATACATTTTTTCCAAGATAATCCTTCTAATAATGATAGTTTTAGCCAATATACTTAATTAGCAAGGATATTTTAGGAATGACAACACTTATTTATTATAAATAACCAACTTAACTTACTTCTTTAATCTCCTCAAATAAGTCAATTGGGTCTTATAATTAGGACCGGAGGAGTAGTATTTTTAATGTCCATCAAATCGTTTTGGCCCAACAAAGTCTAGATCAAATATTCAGAATTTCAGGCCAAAAAAAAAAGATAAAAAATCTTCAGAATTATATATAAACCCCAACCAATAGGGATTGGGTTTAACAGAATAGGCTAATCTCCCACAACATTCGAATCTCTATTGGGAGATATATCCACATTTAGTGCCTGACAATACCTCGAATAGGATTGCCTCTAATAAGAGGATACCTATGCTTTAACCAAAAAAAAAACCCAAAAAAGACTACGTCCAATCTTCAAAGTCTGGAGAGAGGAGAGTTGCTGGGGATTGTCTCTTTTGGTGTTTTTTCCCAAATTCTTTTCTTTATGATTACTATGATAATGTAACGCCTGGAATATATCAAGATACAGGCTAAATTGTACAAAAGTCCTCTGAATTTTGACACGATTGCATATAACTTTCTTAACGTCTCAAGGTTTAAATTTAACTAGCTTGATCTCTTACTTTTTTATTATGGACCCTTTACCATTAACTTACCATTATTTTTTTAACGGAATTTGCAATGCCAGATCAATATAAAACATTTTGCATCCTATGTGGCATCTAACTTGCCTAATATTTCAATACTAAACTCCCTTCTATTAATTTTATCCTATTTAATGTTTATCAAAACCAACTCTTTTCTTTCACGGTAATATATTACGATATTATGATCTTATTTTACAATCTTAATAAATTTATTATGATTTTGACAATCATTTATTAATTAAAATAGCAATTTTGTATGGCAAAACATAGAAGAAAAATGTTATTTAAAAATTTATATTGACAAAAAAATATAAGAATAAAAATGAGTAAGAGTTTTTTTAATGATAAAATGACATTGTAATCCTTATATAAAAATGATATAATTACTATAAAATAATTATATTAGATAGGATGCCACATAAGATACAAAGTGTCTTATATTGATTTGATATGACAAATTTCATTAAAAAAATGACCGTAAGTTAACAGCAGAGTATCTATAATAAAAAGAATAAAGGTCAATTTTGCCTTAAAAATTTTCACAAAAAAGCACTGAGCAATAGCATCAAGAAGTTTTTTTTTTTTTGAAGCAATGTTATTTTGAAAGTAATAAAAACGAAGCAATGTCGCCCTCCGTTAGCAAGCCCTAATGGTCAACCATTAGTTGACTAAATTATGTTGATACAACTTGCCACGTGGCATAATATGCCACCTATTATTCCACATAATATGCCATGTCATCAAACAGAATGGAATAACAAATCATATCTAAAATTTTTTTTTTAAAAAAAGAAAACATAAAATACCCAGATTTAAAGGGATGGGGATGAACACGATCTGAGGATGAAACTCATCGAGCTATTGAGCCTCAGATCGTGATCTACTTTGCTCCCAATCCCACAAGCGTAGAAATTGGTTTGCACGATCGTCATGTCTTTGTCCAAGAACTCAAAGTCTCGACGAAGATGAACCCAGTGGAGGAGGTTCACAGCAATCAGTGATGATAAAGATGAGGGCGATGGCGAAGTGGAGAAGGTGAGAGAAAAAGAGATAAACCAGCATACGTAAAGTGAAAGAGAGAACAAGAGAGGGGAGAAGCTCGAGAGTTTCATTGGCCGATGAGGGAGAGATTGAGCCAACAGGGATCACATAACAGAGACGCAGGGGACATGATCAATGTTGTCATCGGCGTCGCAGGTGGCGGAGAGCAACGTGGTTGGTTGGGATGGCGTCGCGAGTGGAGGGGGTGTCGTGGGTGGTGGGGACGACGCCGCGGGTAGTGGGGGCGATGACACAGGTGGAGGGGATGTCACAGTTGGTGGGGACGGAGTTGCCGCAGGGGATGAAGAATTGATGCTTGGAAGAATTAAGGTAGTTCTCTCGATTGTTCCTGAATGCTTTGGTTAGAAGTTAAGGACATGTTTGGCATTTCATATTTTTTGATTTAATTTTGATGATTTGGTGTCCTAGTTTAGTCAGCTAACAGTTGACCGTTAAAGCTTACTAACAGATCGAACGCGACATTGCTACATTTTTTTATTACTTTCGGGATAACATTGTTCCAAAAAAAACTTCCTATACCCAATGCTCTTTTGTGGAAACTTTTGAGACAAAAATGACCTTTATCCCATAATAAAATAATAAAAGATTAAGGGGTTGAATTTAAATTTTAAAATGTCAAGAAGGTTATATGCAATTGACTTATAATTCATAAGAGTTTATTGTAATTTAGCGTAAGATATATATAGACTCAAAATTTCCATGGGATAAAGCGATTTATTAGATGGAGAGCATTCCAAGCAATGTATAATGCTTGTGGTCTTGTGGACCCATTGAACAAAATAAAATATGAAGGCAATAATATAATGTGCAGCATTTTTTGGAAAATTATATTTTAGGGCTAAAATCATATATTTTTGGGTTGAAATAATACTGCTATGTTATTTTTTTTTCCTGATAAATTTATGAAAATTGAATTGCAAATAACGATTTAAATAACAACAAATTAGAAATTTGAAAATTTCAATTGCAAATAAGGCAATTAATTTTCAAATGCAACTGTCGATTTGTAAATAAGATTAATGTTTACAACCATATAAATGATATTTACCACTTATTTTTCAAGGAAAAAATCGGCGACCTAGCTCTTATTAATATGTCATATTTTGGGACTTAAATTACATTCCCTATAAAATTAAATCGCAAGCACACCCTTGCACTCACAACATTATAGCTTACCAAAAGAAAAAATAAACACTCAGTAGTTTAACTCAGTCTTATCTTTGATTGGCAACTGAGGGATGCTCTGTTCATGTCTAAAGAAATTACCTGGGTCGACCTTAGATTTCACCTTCGCCAACCTTATAAAATTATCCTTAAAATACTTAAATCCCCAAGCGCTTGACCTCAATAAGCTTGTCTCATTAAATCGGTTCATCCCCAGATCAAGATCTCTGTAATTCACATACGCTTCCCTGGGAAAACTTGAAGCATAAGGAGCCATAGTGTCATACACTTTCCTAATCCATTTCATATGCTTCTCTATGTTCTTCTCTTCATTTGGCAACGCAGTAAAATACTGTATCATGAAGAGTGTTCCTTTTCTGTGAGGAAATGGAGTAGCAGATTCTGAAATTTGTTCATGATTCCTCCATACGGAGTCCAAAGCATGGCGGGCATATTTCCTGTAGAAACAATTCCCAAAGAGAATTCAATGCAGTCTCAGGAATCACTTGCCTTGCAAAATCTGACTTGCTCTTGAAAGATAACTTGGCGATGGATTTCCCTTGCAGAAGAATTTCTGGGGATGTGTTGTTTAATTTGGATAGCCAGCATAATAAAGTACAGATTTGATCCAACTTGTTTCTAAACAATCCTTTTGGTTAAGCCCAACTCAGGAAAACTTTTCGTCATCAATTTGAGAAGCTTATTGGTCCCACCGAGAAAAAGAGCATTAAAAGAAGCTGATACAGTTCTTTTACCTGAAACACTAGAATTTATTGTTCGAATTTGAACTCTAAGGAAGAGATTTTCATCAATGTTTGGTGCTACTTGCTGCCATTTGTGAAGAATTTTGTTTGCATTTTGTTCTAAGGTTTTATTGACAGTAAAAACTGTCACTATAGATGGAACTTGAACTAGTTTGATCTTCCACCATAGAATAATCCCAAAGCTTCCACCACCTCCTCCTCTAATTGCCCAAAACAGGTCTTCTCCCATGGCTGCTCTGTCAAGAATCTTGCCATTAGCATCAACGATTCGTGCATCGATCACATTATCAGCGCCAAGGCCATACTTTCTCAACATGGTGCCATAAGCACCTCTAGTAATGTGACCACCGATGCCTCTAAACTTGTCCATATGCTTGCAGGGAAGCCATGGACTGGACTTTCTCAGAAATAAATTCTGTAGTAAACTTCTCCTATTGTAGCGCTGGCCTGAATCCATGCTGTGTTTCCTGCTATATTGCGACTCGGATAGCACGTAGCTTGGAGAGATCCAGGACCATGAATGGCTTCTCAATGAAAGTGTCAGAAAAATTGGAGAATGGATCGAAACATACCGGGTCGGATCTCGGGTCGGGTCGGTAGGATCTTCTTAGCTCACGCTTAAGCTAGACTATGAAAGTCTAAGCTTTTAAGTGCACAGCAGAGCACCACTTTTGCAAGAAAGAAAATAAGAGAGAGAGAGATAGTAGGAAAACTCTACTACTGGAGTGATTTGAACTGATGGGGGGAAGCCTCTATTTATAGCTTTTGTCAGAGATATTTTGGGTAGCATAAAAATATCCACTGAGCCCATCAGATAAAATTTGAGATAAGATATAATATATCCTTATCTCATAATATCATGATATTTTGAATTCAAATCCAGAATCAATCACAATTAATTCTAAATATATATACTTAATATATATTTAATCTACACAATATAAATTAATTAATTTAATATAAATTAATTAGATTTATATCGTAACCGATTGGATATGATTCAGGGTGTTTGACCAAGTCAAACATATCATGATATCGCTTGGATATTTGACTGATATATTCTCTTTATACCCGGTCAAATAATCCGGCCCATCAAGGGCGGATCCAAGCCCAAAAATCTAACATCTCCTACTCGCACTTGATGGGCTGCCCATCGTGCGATAGCTAAATCTTTCATTGCTTCATACTAGGTGTCTGCCGCGACCGCGTGGGCATGACGTCATTGATTCGGGCGCCTGTGCACCAGGAATCCTTTATGTAGGACCAGCACACAAGAATACCCTTGGTGTACCTGCAAATTGTATGCTTGTTTGCCTCGAATGCCCTAGTTTATCCATACACTTTACTTGTGGCTATCTAATCCCTCTCGAGTTATTCTGTTACTCAGATTGCCTTTTTCATACAATGGTATCCACACTTGCTTAGTTGTTCTGTTCAACCTGCAAGGGACATGTCATAGACACCAACGTAGATGTGTATTTCAGGATAAATTTCCTTCTGACTGTTCATCATTTAGATTTGGCATAGTTGCTTTCTCAGTCTTGACCCGTTAGATCGCATCATTCTTGACCATGGGGTTTAGGCTAGTAGAGTAGCTGCCACTAAACTAAAACCTGTGATATTTTCTAAGTCTTAAGGGCATTATGAAAGGTTTATTTCCTTTCTGGGACTCACATCGTAATGGATCAGGGATCTTCCATCTACGTCCCTTGTTGCAGATTTGAGTGAGCTCATGCAGTATGAATTGCATGTTACGGTGCTCAATCCACCAAGGTGTGAGTATGTGCTTTGTTTTTTAATAGCACTGTACAGACTTAAGTTCTAAATGCACTCCAACATTTGAACCAGGAGCTCTTTCATCACAACTATATATGACGTCTTACTAGTGAAGAGTTCTTGTCTGGCTACAGGTCTCATGGATGACACATTATCCATGATTCGGCCCAAACTTTTATGGGTCTCATCTCAGCCTAGCTAGCTGGGTGACATTTGTGCAGTGCAGTGATTCTTCTCTACCATCTCATGGTGATCATCTGCTGTCAAACCTTCTATATCCCATGAGAACATAGCGAGGGGTAGTTGTTCGTGTGAGTGAGCCAACCTTGTGTGACTGTACGACATATTTGTATTGCATACCTTGTGCCTATGCATGTATAAATACAAATATACAAGAAAAAATTTCTTTGAACTGGATAAAATGCATTGA
>NW_021631924.1:0-37081 GCF_004799145.2 Neltuma alba
AAATGCAAAAGTATAGTAAAACAAGATATTTTATCTATTTCTCAACAATTTTATTCTATGAAATGTAAAATTGATGCCTAAAAACTAAAGCTCAACGAGAGTTGACCCAAATCACAATGGTATTGAAAACCAATTACTAGGGAACTAATTTCTTAGCTCCCTGGCAACGGCGCCATTGATCAAACCTGATGTCACCTTTCGGGTCATCAAAATTGTGATTGCACCAGATACTGCAGTACAGGGCACAACCAATCATTCTTCTCGAGGAGCGCTTTATTAGAAAAACACCTAGATTAATTGGTAATAAAAAGAATGTTGATTTGGGTAAGGAAAAAGGGGGGTTTTAATTGTTCAAACAGTGGTGCAATAAATGTAAAATGCAAAGAAATAAATATTTTAGGTATTTTTTTTGAATGAATGAAGGAATGTTTTGGATTAAAGGGAAGTTATAGTGAAATAGTCTCTTGATAATGAAAACTTAGCTATCACTGCTCTTAAATTGATTGGGAGTTTTAAAAATCTCTAAGTTTGAAGAAAATTCCAAGCAATCACTTGGGTCCAATGTTTTAATTAATGAAAAATAAAAATCACTTTAATCAAAGTTAATTAACATATCTTAAAACATTGTTGAAAACCACTTAGAGTGTAAATAAATGGATGATGCAAATGTCCTCAAATTGTCAATCAACAACCACAGAATACCAAGTACACAGATTAATCATCAATAAACACTAACAATCATTGAACACAAGGATTCAAAACTTATATATTTATATAAATGATCCAACATTAAACAGCATCTAATCCAAATACATTTCAGTAGTCTAAACACAAGATTTATAATCATAAACCAAGTCTTACATAAGTACAGAAATTTCTAAATCTAGCAATGTTCAACACAAAATTAAGCAAAGTTTAGGCTAATAACTCCCCTATTAAGTCCTTGAGCTCAAGTTTTGTTTTCCATCACCAAGAGGTTAAAGATTTAGCCTTTCATATCTTCAAACTAATCGCAATCACTCCAGGTATGAATAGCCATGAGTGATGCTAGAAATAGGATTGGAAAAATGGAGAAGAAGATGGTCGGAGTGGTTTAATTGGTCCAGAATTGCAGAAAATGATGAAGAAGTGAGGAAAAATGAAGGTTTGGGGTTTGGGATCAATGGAAGTTTGAGAAGATATGATGGAGGCTCATCCCTTTGCAAATCTACAGAAAGGAGGAGTGCGTCTTCATGGTGGCTACCCCTTTTTGGTATAGAAGCCGAGAAACCTATTCCAAAATGCACAGCTTCACTTAACATACTCAGGTTGTGACCTCAAAATACCAGGTCGTGACTTGGGGGCTCAAGTTGCGACCTCATAATCTCATGTCGTGACCTAGGAAAATAGAGAGCATTCAGTCTTGACCTAGCTCCAAAATGTGTAGTTCCACTTAAAAGGCATCTAGGTCGCGACTTTAGAAGTCCATGTCGCAACCTTGGGAGGCAGAATACTTCAAATCTTACGTTTTGGTGCTTATAACTTTGTGGCTCCATTAATGCTCCATCTTTGGCCTTGGGTCCTTTCCCCATTGCCTCAAAAATCACAACAAAAAGCTTTGTAAAGACTAATTGATTACAGATCAAGGTAATTATAATTAATGAGGAAAAATTGACCCTTTTTACCCCTTAAACAGCAAAATGTAATACATGAATCAACATAATCAAATGGATATAAATGCATGCCTAATGAGGGTAAAAGGGTTGCAAAACATCATAAAACACTTGAGAAAACCATATAAAGATTAGGTTCTATTAGGAGGTATTGATATGATATTGTAATAAATAAATAAATAACAGAATTATGTGAATTAGTTCGAATAATAGTTAGTTACTCGCTGTTGGACTTCGCCTATATAAATAGGCTTATCTTTTGTTTATAAGTGTGTTGTGTTGTGATCACCCTAATGGAAGTCTCTTTCTCTTCTATCTTTTACCTTCAACTCTTCCCTCTTCTCTCTAATTTCCCCTATTCTCTTTGTTTTTCTTCCCTTTCCCTTCTCTCCCTCCCTCTCTTTCTTTTCTAATGACATATTAGTAGTATCAAGAATCTTGTAGGAGTAATGTGAACAAGAGAAACCCAATTAAAATTGATCGATGGTAACAATAAGTTGACTCGTTTCTTGAAAGAAAGGGCCCATAAATTCAAAACCTATTCTTGGTCAGAGTTGTGTCTTTGACTTTTCCTTCGTTAAGCTCATCAAATCCGTCATTGGTATGGAGGGCGTTTTCATCATATTTTGAACTGCTAAGTCTTTGGTTCGATTATTTGAATTTTCTTCTTTACCTCCATTCTTATAGGAAAGATCTTTCTTGATGTTATCATTAAGCTCTAGGGGTTCTTGCACTTCAACAAACACTTCTTAGGCGATGATCATTAGTTGTTTATTGAATCCCAATGACTCTTATAGTTTGATGGACTCTTCTTCATAAGAGATATTTGCGTCTTGAACTTTCAAGCCTCCTTTTTTATTAGTGAAACCTTCTTTTTCCTTATGAGATGATTGGAACTTGTTCTTCCAAAATAAAAGGATTCCTTGAGTAAGGCTAAAATTCTTAGCATCATCTAAACTAACGGCCTAAAAAGCTTCATAATATCTGCTAATTCTTCCTTAAGGCCAACTATATAATATATATATATCATAACATGATACCTTTCTGACAGTTTCATTTTGCTCATGAGTCCATCAAAAAAGTCATTGAACTCCTTCACTCTACCATATTGCCTAAGCTATTTTCTTCTAAATTTGAGATTGAAGAGGGTTCCATGGTTCTTGACCACGTGTGGTGCCAAGAATTGAGTGGCTCTGATACCACTGTTAAGAAAGTAAAGAAATAGGAGAGAGAAAGGAAAAGAGTAATAGAAACAGAGGAGAATTAGACAAGAGTATAAGACCAAGAGAAACTGAATAATTTCTAATCACATTCCAAAACTGAGTTACAAAAGATACTGAGTACTTATTTATAATCAAAAGCTCTAATAGATATAAATCCAAATATATATCCTAATATTATCTCAGTATTATCCAAATATCCTAATCTATCCAAATCGTACTAATATAATTAAATCCTATCTAAATCCTACTAATATCATTTAAATCCTATTTATCCTATTTATATCATATTTAAATATTTCCTTATTTATAATTATAATTACATAACATAGGCCTCTACATTTTATTCCCTCAATTTGACCTAAAAGTCTAAATATAAGCTCATTCCAGTTACTCCAAAACTCTCCTTAGTCATCATTAGACTCGGCAAAAATTGCAAACTTAAGAATTTGGATGTCACTAAGTGTACATCTAACTATCTGGCAAACAAAAAAAAACTAATTGGTTTTCCATGCTGCTATTGTAATATATTTAAGATTATATGAAAGATAAGAGGCCAAAGGGGGAAAAAAAAAGCACAAAGGTTATTTTTTTTTTGTCATAGCTTGAGTTTTGAATTCACAATTTCAAACTAAAAAACCCTCAAGAAAGATGCTTTAATTTGTATTTTATGCTACAAAGTCCTACATTGCTCTAGATTTCATTTGGATATTAATGCCACCACCAATGCATGTGTGTGCTGAATTGATAATAGGTAAAGGATATATGTAACACTATCTAATGCATTATGTGTAACCATGAGCCTCCTATTTCATGAAATGTCTCCCTTGTCTTAGAAAATGTTGTGGACTATCCAGAGTAGACCTATATATATATATATATATATATATATTTATCATGATGACTTACTTGTTAACAATAGAATATTATTGATAATCCCTATCCTTTTTTACCACGAACGTAGTTAAGGAACTAGTCTTGCAACGTCAAAACTGTATTGAGAGAGGGGGAGAGAGAGTGAGACTTTAAGGGATCCGAATCTTCTCAACGTCCTTATTCTCAATGGCCCTCAAAAGTTTAAAATCATGTTCGTTCAAATGATCTCAATGCTGAAAATTGGGACACATCATCCAACTTCTAAAATTACATCTCCACCATTAGCTTTCCTATAATCTCAACCATCCATTTATTTTCAATTTTTATCCAAATCAGTGGCCATTTACAAAGATAGTGTTCAATGCATTTCAACCCACTCGACAACGATAATGGTCATGCTCAGAATAACCTTATAGTTTCATTTTTGCCAAGTCCCTAGAGATTTTGGGTTTGTACTCATTCTTTCTTATTTGCATCTATCGTTGGATATGAATGCTTTTAGGCTTCTATATACTGGGGTGATTTTTTTTAAAATTAGAACATAATTTCCTTGGAGCGGCAATATATATTTGTTAATGCAATAGGAAGTTGTTCTAAATGCCAAAAATTAAGAAACATTAGACTTCTGTATTTGCTGGGACTTTTGAAATTCTTTAGATCTGAGTTTAGATTAAATACATATTCTAACTTCCATAGTTAATGCTCTTACTTCCATGACTTGGTTGTATTTGACGCTTTGATCTCGGTATTGAAATATGAAAATAAAAAGTTCAAACAAGTCTGGAGTTTATAATCATCTTTGGTATCATACATTCCATGATTTCTTGTTTCTATACATTTTTTTTCTAGTTAGAGACAGTTATGTAACAAGCAAAATGCCAAATCCACAATCTTTCATATTCATGCTTTTTTTCGCAAGATCATTTCCTATATCTATAGCTTCTATAGCATTGAGATAGCCAATATTTCTTAGAATTTTTATTTTTATAAACCTGAATTACAGGAAACATCAATGCTTGAATCACTTTTTCCCTGACTTTCTTTCTTCTTATGGTAGAATTCCATTGTTGATCCTTCTGATGAGTTTGCATCTGTGTTTCCTCATCTTTATCTTATTCATTCCCCAATTAGAGCGAAATTTCCTCCTTGAAAGGAATTCCAAGACTTCCTATGAGATTTCATTATGGATTCATTGAGCTCACAGAGATCGATCTCCTGATTGTGTCATGTATTCTTATCTAGAAACAACTATCCATTTGAGTTATTAGATTGTTGCTATATCTCCACTTGGAGTAGCTTTTTTGTTGTTCTTTGGTGCCTTTAGTAGAGCAAGTGTACTTAATTAGAGTAAAATGTTGGCATATTTTCTAAAGAAATTTTCTTGCATGAGGTTTGTTAATGCAATAGGTGATAAATTTATAAATACTTAATGCATTGGTGAGAGAAATGGGATATTGGAGGCGTATTCTAAATTTTTCCAAGGTTTTAAAAATTCATCCAAAACCCAACTCTTGATTCCTTACACACCTTACATCCTCCAGCTCTTCGATAGCATCTACATGGAAAAAGACATGCGAGAAATATAAAGCATAATTTTTTTAAAAAATATATTGTTAGATTTGTATGTTTTAGTGACCTTAATGTCATTTATGATGTAAGGATGAAATAGTGAAGAAAACTGCAGTTGAGGTCCTTAGAGATTTAGCATTTTATACATGTCCTTCATATCATGTGGAATGCAAAAAAATATTATAAACATCGTAATGAAATGCATAATGAACAAAACAAAATTTGTTGTCATATTGTACTATCAAGGCACCACTTTCTTCCATATTTAACAAAATAAAACTAACCACCATATGGAACTAGCTATCGTGATGAACAAAACAAAATTTGTTGTCATACTGAACTTGTTGCCATGTCATACAAAATAGAACTTGTTAGATTTACCCAAAAAAAAAGAACTTGGTGGACTAAATGCCTAAATTGCTGAAATTTGAATTGTTATTGCAAGCAGTAGCTGCCTTGTCCTTGATGCTCACTAAACATTGTTGAAGCCATAACAGATGGACCTTTATTTTGTAGGAATTGATTGGAAAATGTTGAAGTTTTATAAGATGGACTATCACCAACTAGGGTGACTAGAAATTGTTGATGCTATTATAGTACAAAGACCTTCACCTAACAAGAAGAACGAAAGAAGAAGAGCAATCTAGATGTTAGTATAGGGTCATTTACTAGAAATTGTATTAGAGTGTAGTTGTATTTGGTATATTGATATAATATACACATTGACTTTAATAAAAGTTACATTTTCCCCCTTTAACTTGTGCATGTATTTGTCTTTTTGTTTTTTGTTTTTTGTTTTTGGGTTAAGGTGCAATTTTAACAATAAAGTTTTTCCGAAAGAGCACTGGGCACCATAAAGTTTATTTGGGTGCAAAAATATACATGAAGTTGTCAAAAGGGAGCATCTAGCACCATGCCGTTAATGTCCGTCAGTTTGCCATTAGAGGGGCCCACAAAGTCAGTTTTAAGGTGCATTTTTAACAACAAAGTTTGCATCAAGGGGCATTAGGCACCATGAAATTTATTTGGGTGTAAAAATATACATGAACTTTGTAAAAGGAAAAAAATAACAAAATTCTTCAACCTCCATAAACATCCATTAATTTTATTCTTTTTGGTCTCACCAAATGCTATATTTTTTCTCAGTAAATTTTTACTTCCAAGCCGATCCATCTTTCTCTCATCATAGTCAACACGCACACTCTCTCTGTCATGTTGTTTTCTGAGCCTCCAAGCCTTTTATATGTATTTAAGCAAAACACATCTTTCCCTTCTAGGATATGAGGTTCATTCCTTGCACCCGAGTACTACCTCCAGTCCTTAATATACGATCCAATGGACTAATTTGAGGAGATTAAAATAAATAAATAAATTACTTTAAATATTATATTATTTATTTATTTGACGCAATAGCATATAGTACATGATCTCTCTAAAATATTTATATGCATCATTAAATTATATATTAGTTTACAAGCCAAGAAAATTAATTTGGAGAAAAAACAATAAATATAATATTTTAAAGTAATTTATTTATTTATTTTTAATCTCCTCAAATCAGTCTATTGCATCATATATTAAGGACTGGAGGTAGTACTTGGATGCAAGCAATAAACCTCATATCCTAGAAGGGAAAGATGTGTTTTGCTTAAATACATATAAAAGGCTTGAAGGCTCAAAAAACAACATGACAGAGAGTGTGTGCGTGTTGACTATGATGAGAGAAAGATGGATCGGCTTGGAAGTAAAAATTTACAGAGAGAAAATATAGCATTTGGTGAGACCAAAAAGAATAAAATTAATGGATGTTTATGGAGGTTGAAGAATTTTGTTATTTTTTTCCTTTTACAAAGTTCATGTATATTTTTACACCCAAATAAGTTTCATGGTGCCTAATGCCCCTTGATGCAAACTTTGTTGTTAAAAATGCACCTTAAAACTGACTTTGTGGACCCCTTTAATGGCAAACTGACAGACATTAATGGCATGGTGCCAGATACTCCCTTTTGACAACTTCATGTATATTTTTGCACCCAAATAAACTTTATAGTGCCCAATGCTCTTTCGGGAAAACTTTGTTGTTAAAATTACACCTTAACCCTTTGTTTTTTAATGTACCTGACAATAAAAATTTTTCTTTCAATGCTTCCAGTAATGGTATTAGACAATCTAAGGGAGCCTATAAATTACAAAGAAAAAATGTACATATTATTAACACTAAAAAGCGTTATACATCTAACTTATTGGTACAAACTAACAAAACAAGTTACAAAAGATATCTATATTTTGACATAGAAACTTATTGTCAACATATTTGTGAATGACTACACTTGAGGTAGTGCTTGCAATGCTAGAGGTGTAGAGCATGAATTTGGACAATCTGATTACTCACTTCTTACCTTGGTTAGAGACCAACTTATTTTTCTAAGATGCTCACAAAAATTCTTAAATCTTTTTCTCCTCTTAGTTCCATCTCTCTTTTTAATTCCCTTGGGCTGTTTACATTACAGCTCCATCTTCTTCTTGTTTTTTTTTGGTTGGTTTGCCCCTTCTTTGCTATTTTTATCTCCTTCGTGTATGTTGCCATCATTTGAATTTCTCAGCCTTAAATGAAAGTCTCTTACTTTTTTATGAAGCTCTATGATAGAGTTATGCATAAAAGCAAAAGTTTTTGGATAATCAAACATTTCAGCTACTAATTGTATCATCATATGATATAATTGTCAATATGTTTGTGTGCTTTGAAGCTTAGGATCCACTTATATTTTATTTCTTTCAATATCATGTATTATACCATCTCTGGCATCTTTGGTCCATCTTTTCCAAACATATTTTTCTAGAAGTTTCCTCACTTCATTTCCTCATATATTTTTAAAGCATGACAACATAATATTCGAATGGATTCAAAATGCCTACAAGTATACCAAATAGAGTCATTATTCAGATCAAATGTCAATGTCCACTTTTTGTCTTCATTAACCATGGTACTAGCATATGCGAACAATAGACCTTTCTTATCTTGAGAAGAGATGCATGTGGCAAAAAAGAGATCAAATTTCCCTTAAAACAATTCTAACACCGAGGTAGTATAGATCTTAGCAACTTATCTCAAGATAGGTGAACTTTGGACTATTTGTCATGATTTTTTTTTCTCCCTTGCTTTAAACTCACATTTCATCTCATTATACCTCTTATTTGTAACAACTTGCTCAAAAGTTTTGAAGAATTCATTAATATCAAGACTTGGATTTGTAATACTCTTGATGTCAGCATTAATACTTTCACATATTTGTATGCTACGCATACCAAGAGTAAGAGAGTACTTCATATGACACCATGGCTATTTCTCTTTAATTTCATATATGGATTTTACCTATGTGTTGTCTTCTAAATTGTATGACGATATTAGAGAAGCCCATGTATTTTCAAATTGTGATTCATCAATAGCAAACATACACTTATTGAAGTCACGAAAAAATATGTGAATCACCCTTCATTTTATTTCCTCAATATTTTATCCAATTTCACTCAATATACCATATGCATAATGCATGTTTCACTTTAGGAATAACTTCACATAATGCTCTCGCCATTGCTTGATCTTGATCAATTAAAACTATTGTAGGTCTCTATTGCTTGTTTGCTTTCAAGAAAGTTTCAAACAACCACTTGAATGATTCTGTTGTTTCATCATATAACAAAGCTACCCCAGTAATTACAACTCCTTTGTATTGATTGAGTACCAAAAACATAGCAAGAGGCCTATGATTGTTGCTTATGCAGTATCTAGAATCCAATAAAATGACATCTCTAAAGTAAGCATAATTTACAAGCATATAAGCATCTACTTAAAAAATATTTGTAATTTTATCTTCCACATCAAGCAGGTATGAATGATAAAAGGAAGAGTTCTCAGTAATTTGTTCTTCAAAATAATTCAATAAGCATCGAACTTCCCCATCTATTAGGCTTCTTTGTTATTTAGTCTTCAAATAATTTTTCATATCAACTCGAGTGAAACCAAAATTAGCTCCCTTACTTGCTTACTTACTCATAAGGTGATAACTTGCTTTTTGTTTAAGTCCAGTATGTTTTGCCAAATCAATCTCATTTGCTTAAGCATTACTTATTTTTTTTGAGACCCCATCATGTGCTTTATCTCTTGAAGATGTAATAGGTGGTTATGTTCTTCTATAAAGCTGATGATCTTGCCTTCTACTAATTTAACGATCATTCTAGCTTTACAATCAGTCTTGGTCTCAGGATGATGGTTAGTGGTTAAGGTGTACCTCTTATTTGGTTTTCGTTAACCATCTTTTAAACATACATATCTATAACTAATAATTGTCTTGTTATCTTTCTTACTCTTTGTCAACCCATTTTCCCCTATGCTAAAGGCTACTCTACAAGCATATTCATTCCAAAATCTCCATACCTCCTCTAGATTATCAAATTCTTTTTCTAATCTAGGAGTCAAATCAGCTTCCATATATTGAAACATGTAAAATAAAATTATGTAGGACACACAATAGAATCTTATTTGAAAATAAGAAATTACAAAAATTTTAAAAAAATAGAGCAAAACTTAAACAGCAAAAACTACATTTAAATAGAGAACTAAAAGATGCCTATGCTTTTGCTCAAATACTTATACATGGAACTAAGTATATGATTATTCATGCAACAAACACATGCCTATGTTAACTTCAACGAACATTCTAAATAAATAAAAACTTAAATATAAATAAAGCTATTACACTTCCTAACAAAACCAAAGAGTAAAAAGTAGGAATGAGGTATACAAGACAAGTTTTGTGGCGTTGCACTGTCAAGTTTTTTTAACCCATAATTTCATTTCCTTTTAAAGGCAAGAATGATATTGGTTATGAAAAAATTCCAAAAAAGATACCATATTTCATAAAAACAATTAGTTTTTTTCATCTTACCTTGCCTCTTGGAATGAAGACTTGGATTGTTGAACTCTTCTCCTCAAAATCAATAACTCCTCCACTTGAACTACCTTTAAAAAGTTAAATAGAGTCTTGTCAATTGTAGAAACAGTCAACTGGAATAGCTATTGGCCATGGAATCTATATATCCAAGTATATCTATATGATAGTAGAAGAACCAGTTTACCTGTGATTTGTGTGAAGTGTTTGTCACATCTCAATTTTTAAGCCTAGGAGCCCTAGAAGTAGCATAAAGAAGGTAGGCTACTAAGCCCCTTTTGAGCAGAAGTCCCAAAGATGAGAAATGAAGTCAAAACAGTTTCAGAAACTAAACTATAAAGTAAAAGTTTTCAGGGGCTGAAGTATAATCAAAGCTAGATGCTCCAGTAAAGTCTGAAGGACCTAGAAAAAGGCTAGATACAGGCCAAAGGTTAAGTTAGAAGTCTCAAAGAGATGGTTTTATAAGATTGAGCCCAAGCAGGAGTAAAATTGTAAATTCAGAAAGTTACAACCATTAAGGGTAAAAATGGAAAGTATACAAAAAATTTCAAGAAAATTCCAGAAAATGGGAAACAATATTCTAAGACTCTTTTGTGAAGATAAATGATGAAAATACCCTTGAGACAGCTTAAATAGAATTTATAAAGTTATGGCCGGTAAAAAGTATACTGTTTGAGGTAATTATTTAAAATAGCATGAGACCTCAAAAATATACGCAAAAATGAGGTTAAAGGGTTGAAAGGTTTTAATAATTTATAAAATTAGTCTCGAAACCAAAAGGCTAGTGGAATGGCTTTAATAAAATATAAAGTTGATTATACCGATAAAAGGGTATTTTAAAGAATGATTTTTAAGTAGAGGCTATAGAATGAGTTATGGCTTGAGAAAACTCATAGGTTTTCTCTAAAGGCAAAAGAAATTTATAGACTAGATAGAAAAAATTTTTGAGCTCCAAAAGACCATCAAGAAAGTCAGAGAAACATGAGCAAAGTAAATTAGGAGGAAACTTAAGGACTAAGTTTTGATCCAATAGCTAGGATTTAATCCCCCTTTCTCCACCACCAAATTTGTGACACCTAGCACCTTCTAGAAGAATGATGTAATGATGATGTAAGAAGGTGATACAATGATAATACAAAAGTCCACTTGAACTTCCAAGTTTACCCTAACTCTTTCTATTAGCCACCAAGGGTATTTTGGTCCATTCAAGACAAAGTTTTAGCTATAAATAGACACTCCCTCCCCCTTTATTTTCCCCAAGTTGGAGAACAAGAGGGAAAACTCTTGTCATTTGGATTCTTGAAGCATAAGCAAGAGCAAGCTACTACCTTCGACCAACCAAGCTTGGATCTAAGGTTAGTAAGAGGATCTATGTTGTTTCTTGCTTCATTTCCTTGAGTTTGATAGTGGAAAATCTGTTCTTTCTTCATTCATTTATCGATAAAATGATCAATCATCATAACCTTTGCATCTTCTTTTCACATCACATGATCGATCAAAGTCTTTTTCTAATCTTTAGTGAAAACATCTTTCAACAATCATTTATCGATCACTTAATCAATTAATCATTAATTGATCATTTAATCGATCATAATCTATTCTATGAATTCACTGTGAAAACTTTCTTTAAAACTATTTTCTGATCATTTTATCTACCAACCATTTATTGATAAGGTATTTGATTAACACACCTTGAAAATATATTTCCCTCATACTTCGCTTTATCGATAATATGATCAATCAAACAATTTTTGATCATTTGTTTGATCATTAAACCAGTTCATTTCACAACAGCTATTCATGATGATCTTCAAAATCATTTATCTCTATATCTTCAAGCTTTTCTCAGCTTTCCTTTGACACATAACTCTCTATTAAAAGGATACGAAAGTAAACGTAACTTGAAAAAGATTATTCTTGCATAATTCATTTAGAGCTCACTGTATTCATTTTTCATCATTTATCGATCATGTGTTCGATCATCGTATGATCCATAATCTATTCAATAAATGCATATATCTGATTTAGTCTTTCTTCTGATATTTAATCGATAACTTGATCTATCAAACATTTATCGATCAAGACATCGATCAAGTAAGTTCAAGATTACTTTTGAAGTATCTGATGATTGATTTTGTGCTTTCCAATCTACCGTATCAATATCATGCTCATCACTTATTATGTTACCCTTAGAAATTTTCTTTAAAAAGAAGACTTACTTGTGTCAAAAGACTTATGCAGATTATAAAGCTCAACGGTTATTTAGTAGCCTTAACCTATCGTGTTAGAAGTATTAATGGTGAACTACCATTGTAACTACCGAACACACACAAGCGATCTTCCAACAGCTAGAAGCTCTTCAATCTAATAGATAATTAAACTACTCTAACTATAAAAGGCGCAAAGGGCATTGAATGAAGTATTGAATATGTGATCTATTGTCTGTTGAAAAATTTATGGTTGCATTCAATACTCTATTTTGCAAAACTTCAGTGTTTAACATTCATATACTCTGTAAGAGAGTTTGAAACACCTTTCATTACTTATTTTCTGAGAGTAACTCAAGAGTGTGGACTCTTGAGGGGTTTGTAACCTTACAGGTAGTAAGGGGGAATGATTGAGTGGTTCAATTACTGTACTAAGGCACCAAGAGCCCATTTAATCTTGGAAACATAGTAGAAATCTCAGAGATATTTTGAGGACTGGACGTAGGTCAAGTGGTTGAGATTGAACCAATATAAACCTCATGTCTTCATTCCTTGAAGAAACCTTTCTAACTTATCTCCTTTGTTTTATTTATCTAACTGTTTTATTTAGTTAAATTTTTATACCTCACCTAATTCACCCCCTCTTAGGTGAAGCTGCCACTAACATTTAGTATCAGAGCAGGTCTCTTCATTTAAGACTTAATCATCCAAAGAGAGATCCTATGGTAGGATTTGTAACATCGGTTATCTCTAACCTATTACTAACCTTTTTAAACTCCAAATTTAATAATACTAATCGTGGTATAAAAGAATCTTAGTATAATATAAAAAAAAAACTACCATGGTTATAAAAAGAAATCTTGATTCGCCAAAAATATTAACCATGATAGAAAAGACTTGAACTAGTTATTCAAAATGTCTATCATGATTATAAGAGTTTTACTAAGCAAGTTGTATAAAAACCATAATTAATAATATTTCACAATAACCGGACCTTGGGCTTTGCAAAGCCCAGAATGTCACAATTCATCTCTAAGCCCATAACATGATATTTTCTGAATAAAATTTGTCCAAACCAACAGTAATAAACTACTTTCAAAAGTCATTGTGGGTTCACAGCTTACAGACCCAAGCAACCCAGTAACAAAAGTAACTAAGATCAAAAGTCTCAAATAAAACAGAGTATGCAAAAAGAGCTAGATGTGGCAATATACAATACTCATCACATGACAAAAAAAGAGGCTATACAAGATAAACTTGATAGTTAAGCCTTCGCTGCCTTCCCTGACGGACCAGCCCTAGAGCTATTATCTGAAAATGTTAAACCACGAGGTGAGACAAAAGCCTCAGTAACCAACAATCCTACTCATTAGGCATACAAGTAAGTGCTTGAGAGGTGTTAAGTGGAACAGTTACTAAAATCATAACATTCACAATTTTCATATGGTTATATATATATATATATATATAGACATATCAAAATACAATATCTCACTCTTAATTCCACCTTATTTCCTCACACCTTATTTCCTCTGACTGAACCCATGGGCTAGTACTGTCCCATGTGACTGGTAGTTCAACATAATAAGCTCACCGATCAAGTGATGTGAATAGGCCAAAATCCACAGAGCACAAGATCGGACCATGGGTCCCCCCTCTAGTCCACTAGCGGGGTGTCATACGCCCTACAACACATGATAGGGCCCAAGGATCAACCAGTGTACATCTGGCGTCCTCCCACCTTATTACCTCTATAATATGTACAAAAATTCACCCCCTTATTCTCCCTATAACATGTCTCCTACAAATCAACGTTCACCGTCCCCTCTCGTATTTATACTCATGAGAATAATCATTTACCAATAACATAATAACTTTCACATTTACCAAAATCGAGATTTCAAAATTTCAATAATCAATATCAGTCCTCAAATCATTTCTCAATAAATTCTTGTTCCACATGACAAATTTATAAATTCATAATTTCATACTATTTTTTTTAATAACATAAAGTATCTCAAGGCAATTTCAACAATGATGCCTTTCATTGCTCAAATAATAATTCAATGGCATTTCAAGAATCTCGTATAATTCGAAATCACTCGCAAACATCATACAAGCATACATAACAAGTGGAAAGTGGTTACCTCTCGCCAAAGCAATACTAAGGATTACCACAAGGTCAATCCTTTGCTCAACCAATAATTAATCTACACAATTAATATAACCACATATTAATATAAACTAATTAATTAATTAAACTTCTCTATATTATTTAAATTTCTAATCTAATTAAATTTTTATTCTAAATTCCCGCAACTCTCATAACCCAAAAATTATTAAGTATTTTAGAAACAACTTAAAATTTCTAACAACCCAAATTACTTATTCACCACCTCCAAATTATTTATCTTGATAAAAAGAATTTTTCACAATTTTTAAATATAAAATTACTATATTCTAAATTCTGAAAATCTCATTTTCAGTTTAAACTCAAAATCAAACTCTCAAAAATTCAATAATACTTCAAATATTCATAAATAAATAATCTAATGAAAACTTTAATGGTATAACTACCACATACATACATATATATATATATATATTTCAATAAATAATAAACTTTGTAGCTATAATAATTATTTTAAAACCTCCAGTCACCCAATAAATAAAACTAAACCAATTAAAATCTTAATAATATGTCAAACAATCCAAATAAATTACTTAACTTGAATTTAATCGGTAAAAATATAATATAAATCATATATAACAGATTTTTTATCTAGAAAAACTAATTTAAATACTAAAAACCAACAAATGGATAAATCTAACCGATTAAAATTAACAACTCATTCACTTCTAAATTTCTATAGTCATCTTTTGTCAAAACTCAATACTTAGATCATATATAAGTTTTAAAATTTTCTCCAATCACTATAGTAATAACGTAAATAGGAAGCTTAAAATATACAGGAAATATTTATAAAGAAAGTTTGATAAAAAGAAGTAATTTTATGTACCTAAATTATCTTCAAAGTTTAGCCTTCTCCTTCACGAGCACTGCTGCTACGCTCTTTCTATTTCTCTCTCGCTCTCTTTCTCTCCTCCCCTCTTTCTCTAACGCGTTCTCTCCCAACTTCTGCGTCTCCTCTCCCTTTTATCTCCCATCTTTCAACCACCTAGCGAAAAATTCCTTCCTTCATTTAATTCTCCTTCCTCCCAAAGTCTTCCTAATGCCAATTTTTTCCTCACGTCTCCCATCTTTCCATGCCTCATTTTCCATGCATGCATCAACTTTCCACAAACTAATTTTCCATGGTCCAAATTTTCAACGAAGGTGTGGAAAGTTGCTTCCTTCTTCTTCTTCTTTTTTTTTAATTAAAATATTATTATTTTATCTCTCTCCTTTTTTAAAAAAAATTAATAAAATATTAGGATATTACAGGATTCGGAGATAGTGTGCTACCCGAAAGATGCTCAACCTCAAAACCACTAGGCTTCAATGGAGAAAACTATATGTTTTGGAAGATGAGGATGAAAATTTTCATCAAAGCAACCAAATACGAGTTATGGGATATGATCGAGGAAGGGAAGTATGTTCCGATGAAGACCGTCAATGATCAACAAGCACCAACGAGTCCAAGAGAGTTTGATGAGGAAGATAAGAAGCTCATGCTGTTAAACAACAAAGCTGTCAACATGTTGAGCTGTGTATTGGGCTAGAGAGAGTACTTCCAGGTCTCAAGCCTAGAGACAGCTAAAGAAATATGGGAGGCTCAGGAGATTGCCCATGAAGATGCCACCGGAGTAAAACAGAGCAGAATAAACACTATCACCACAGAATTCGAGCTTTTCAGGATGAAAGACAAAGAAAGCATTCGGGACATAGAAGTGAGGTTCTCACATCTTATCAATCACCTGACTACTCTCAGAAAGAAATACAGTCAAGAAGATCAAGTAAGAAACATTCTCAGTAGACTCACTAAAGAATGAAAGCCAAAGGTGATGGCCATCAAAAAAACAAAGAGAGAATCTATTGGCTCAGTTGCTGCATTGTTCAAAAGCTTGGCAGAATACGAGAGTAAACAAAAGTACAAGAAGGAGATGAACGAGAAGAATCATAAGGGCATCACTCTCAAGACTCAGGAGAGTGAAGATGATGACAAAGAGGACCTGGAGGACGATGAAATGGGTCTCATAGTCAGAAGATTCAAAAAGTTCTATAGGAATAAAGCCAAAAGAAGATTCCCATAAAAAAAACAAAGCCTCCATATCTCAAAGCGAGCCCAAAGATCTGATAATCTGCTTCGAGTGTAAGAAGCCGAGACATATCAAAGCAGAGTTTCCTCAGCTATCCAAGATGAAGGACAAAGATAGAAAGAAAGAAAAGTTCAAAAAGAAGAAGGCGTTTGTAACGTCAATTTGGGGAGATAGCTCTTCTAAAGAAGAAGATAGTGATGATGAAGAAATAGCTAACATCTGTCTCGTGGCACAAGAAGACAGAGATTCAGAGATAGATGAGGTATAATGCAAAGAAAATAGAAATTACAATATGAGTATAATGCGTTACATTCAGAACTAGTAAGAATCGCTAAGGAGTTGGTAAGCTTCAAAAGAAAAATAAAAATTCTAGAGAAACAGCAAGTAAAGCAGATAGACACCACACCTCTAGTCTACACAGAATGTGAGCAGAACAGGAAGAAAGCCGAGGACCTTACTAAAACTTTGGAGAAATTCACTAAGGGCAGTGAAATGTTCAAAGTGATTCTGAGAGCCCAACGATGTTTGATGGATAAATCAGGGATAGGATATGATCCTACTCAAGATAAAAGAAAAGGGAAAAAGAAAAGTGGTGGTCGATCGTATTTAACAGTCTTTAGAAATGTTGTTCATTCTTGTAATCCTTTTATATTATGTTCATATTGCAACCGTAAGGGTCATACAACCGCTTCTTGTCATCAACAGAAGAAAGGGACTTACAAAACATTAAAAAATGGGTGCCCAAAGGTACTTATGTACTTAGGATAAACCATACTAACCAAAAAGGACCCAAGAAGGTATATGTACCTAAAACATGATTCTTCTGCTGCAAATATGTCTTAAAGTATCCAGAACAAACAAATAGTACATCGACAATAGATGCTCCAGACATATGACGGGTGATATTGAGAAGTTCTCATCACTCAAACCCAAAGAAGTAGGCAAAGTGAGCTTTGGTAGAAATCAATTTGGGAGAATTCCTAGAATCAGAGAAATAGGAAGTGACAAGGGAATGAAGGTTGAAGACGTTTACTACGTTGAAGGCTTATGTCACAACCTACTCAGTGTCAGTCAGAGTACCGATAAGAACAACTAAGTGATCTTTGATTTAGAAGAATACCTAACCATTAGCAAAGATGACTTGCTACTCAAGAAGGAAGAATTGAATGTAAAGCTAAGAGCTTCAAGGGATGGTAACTATTATACTATTCAAATTGATTCTAAACTCTCTGAAAACTGTTTTGTTAGCAAAAATGAAGAAAGTTAGCTTTGGCATAAACGTCCTGCTCATGTTAATATGAATCAGCTTTCAAAATTAACAAAAAGGGATCTAGTTATTGGTTTACCCAAAATTCAATTTGAACATGATATTGTTTGTGATGCTTGTCAGAAGGGTAAATAAACAAAGTCCTTGTCAAACCCTGATAATTTTATCCTAATTGATGAATGATTTGAGACTGACTAAGGTCAAGTAGTATAGTAGACTGGTAGAGGATCCAGGCTATGAGGAAAAATCAGGATAGGGACATAACGATCATTTTTGAAAAGATCAGTCAAGAAAGGGCAGTATTGGAAATAATGTCCGAAATTCCTGAAAATTCCCAAAAAAATCATGAAGAATAGAAAGGAGGGTACAGAATAATGTTTGAGGCTTAGAAGGTGAATATAGGATAAAAAATAATTTATCAGGGAATTATTTGTAATTATTGGAATTTTTGGTTAATTAAGGAAAATTAGCTAATTTCCATTATTTAAAATATATTGAGGCCTCAAAAATTCAAGGAAAAATAGGGATCAATTATGTGACATATTATCCTAATTTATAAAATTACTTCCCACCTTTAGATGTACAGAGGTTAGCTTAAAGAATATTTATTACCAAATTATTATTGGTAGAATATTGATTTTTGACAGAATAAAATTTAGAAAATTATAAAGGGAGGTAAAACTTGAGAAAAATCATGGAATATCCTTGGAATGAGAGGAATTTAAGGAGGTGTTGAAATCAAAATTTTGTGACAGTAAATTGGACAGGATTGTTGGAAAATCGAACCGAAAATACACAAATAATCAGTAGATTGTACTGAATATTGGATGAGTCATTTTTCTCCTGATTTTTAGAGTAATATTTCGGCCAAAATAAGGGGGAGGACAAGGTTGGAATTTTTCAAATTGTTCAAGGGCATAAAGGGAAATAAGAGACAAAACATTAAAATAATATTTTATTACCACATGAAAATCACATGGTGAATAGGTGTCCTTCCATGTGTCATGATCTTAAGGCTTGTGCTCTAAGATTTGTCCATGTGTAAAGTGAAAAAAATGAACGGCCGAGATTGCATCTTTTTCTCCAAGGGCATTCTTGGCATTTTGAAAAATGCAAGCCTATAAATACCCCCCACCCTTCATATTTCAGCCAAAGAGGTTTCCTAGAGAGGGAATGTTTTGCTCTTAAGTTCTAGGAGAGAGAAGGAAAGAAAGAAGAGAGAGAAAGGGAGAAAGAAAGATTAAACGCCTCTAATCGCCGATTAAGAGCTAATTAAGGAATGTTTACCTTCCTAAGTGTTAATTATTTTTAGTTAATGATTTATTTGAGGAAGATTAAGATTAATTACCTTGATTAATTATGGTTTAGTGATAGCTAAGATTAATCATGCTATTTGATTAAAGATTAGTAAGTAATTAAGGTTAGTTACCTTGATTAATTAGTAATTAGTTATGCTAATTGAAGGATGATTAATTATGATTAATCATGTTGATTAAGGAATGATTAAAGGTTAATCATGTTGATTAGAAAATGATTAATGGTTAATCCATAAGGGATTAGTGACTTAATCTTAGAGGATTATGTTGTATTAATGACTATGTGACTTGAGGACCTTAATTAAATATTAAATTAAGGATTAAGGGTTAGTGATTAACTAAGAAAGCATGATTAATCATGGATTAAGGAAGAATTCCAATACCTTAATTGAGGATTAAGGCTTGGTCAAACTAAAGTCAAAGGATTAGGAAAGGTATATAGAAGTTATAAATTGAAGGGCACAAGGGTAGTATTATATTGAGAAAGAATTGTATACTGGATAAGGAATTTACCATACCCTTACTGTATGGTTGATAGACAATTTTTCGAAAACCTAGGAGGACCTCAAGCAAGGAAGACAAGGAGGAAACAATAAGCGTGGAACCGAGGTAGCGTGAACTTGCAATTATTTTATTGACCTGCATTTGGTGTTTCTGCTATGTGTGTTTATGTGCCATGAGAATGTTTATGCACTGATGATGTGAACTCCTTGCAATGTATGCCTTGGCTCTTGCATGATTGAGTTTTGACTAGAATGATTATATGCTCCATGATGATGACATGGATACAGAATGGTTATGGCATGGCATAAAGACTAACAATGTTATTTTACTGCATGTAGCATGACATCTTATGCATGTTAACCTGATGGTTTTATGTTCAATGCTACTGGGATTTCTATGAAATCTCATTCCTCCTATAACATGATATCCTAGGTGACACTACTTTCAAGGAGAAGGGAAAAGAAGTAATCATGGCTTGAGGAAATTATGATCTATGTGTTGTATTATATGGTTTTAAACCTTTTTTTTTCCAAGCCATGTAAGCATATTCTGATCATGAACACATAACATGATACCCTTTTTGGATGTATATTAATAGTAGAGTACCTTTATATGCGATTATGGTATGCTTATAGTGAAAAACGAAATGGTGCTAGAATTAGTGAAAAAGGGGGATAAAAATGGTCTAAATTTGACCAAACTTTAACCAATTAAGACCCTAGTCAAATGGTTGACTTTTTCTCTGAAATTTGGCATGCAAATAGATCTTATTTTTCCCTTTATAATGAGTGGTAAAGCATCACAATCGGAGCTCTATGCAAGAAGTTATGCCTTTCCAAAGTTAGGCAAAAATCCTAGAAAATAGAAAAATGACCAAATGAACAGTACTTTTTGAAATTAAAATCGGATGCGTTTCTGATTAAAGTGGAACCTGAGGTCATTTTTCCTCAATAGATGATGTTAAAAGCTTTGAGTGAGACTTGGAACGATCTTGTTTTGATTTTTCTAGAATTAGTTATGATTTTCTAAAGTTATGCCAAGTTTAAGGTTACATTGAATAGTAATGCGGGAAAAGAAATTTTTTAAACTCAGATTTTTCAACCTGGTAACCTGAGCTTGCGCTTCCGAATATCTTAAATTGGCATAATATAATGACGCAAACGTAAGGTGTTACAGTCCTCGTTTAAATCAAAGAAGTCAATCTCAACTGAAAGACCACTCCAAATGCTTCACATGGATTTGGTTGGTCTATCAAGAGTCAAGAGTTTTGGTGGAAACCTATATACTCTTATGATAATTGATGACTATTTAAGATTTACCTCAACTCTGTTTCTTTCCTCCAAAGATGAAACATTTAGTGCATTCATTGTTTTTGCTAAAAAGGTCCAAAATAAGAAAGGTATTTCTATTGTGTCTATCAAGACTGATAATAGAGGAGAATTTGAGAACAATGAATTCACCGACTATTGTGACGAACACGAAAATGACCAAAACTTCTCAGCATCAAGAACTCGTTAACAGAATAGAGTTGTGGAAAGAAAGAATAGAGTGCTCACGGAGATGGCCAAAGCAATGCTAAATGAAAGAGGAATCTCTCAAGTGTTCTGGGCAGAAGCTATGAGCACAGCTTGTTATATTTCCAACAGAGCTCACATCAGAACACTACTTGGCAAAACACCGTACGAGCTTTACAAAGAAAGAAAACTGAATCTAGCACATTTAAAGATCTTCAGAAGTAAATGTTACATCCACAACAACAACAACAAAAATATCAGTAAATTCGATCCTAAAGCTGATGAAGGTTTATTTTTGGGATATTCAAACCGCAGTAAAGCTTATAGAGTTTTCAATAAAAGAACTTTTACTATTGAAGAGTCAATTCATGTTGTGCTTGCTAGAACATAGTCGATTTCAAAACCTCTAGATGATGACACTGAAATCATTTAAAGTTTTGAAAAACTAAATTTGAACAAATCTTCAAACAACGTATCTTCTGAGGGATCTGTTGAAAATAAAGATAATTCAAATGAGCCTCCTTCTCAAGAAAATCTAGAACAACCTAAAGCTTGGAAGCACAATAGAAACCATCCTCTGGAACAAGTCATTGGTGAAGTCAATGAAAGGGTTAAAACCCAGAGACAAGTGTTCAATGAAGTATGTTTCTCTGTATTTATTTCACACATTAAACCAACAAATATTGACGAAGCTCTATTTGATGAATTCTGGATAGTAGCAATGCAAGAAGAGCTAAACCTATTTGAGAGGAATCAAGTTTGGGATTTGGTACCCAGATCAAATGACCACCCAGTCATCGGCACCAAATGGGTATTCAAGAATAAGCTCAATAAATCTGCACAAATCGTCAAAAACAAAGCCAAATTAGTGGCTAAAGGCTATGATCAGAAAGAAGGTATTGATTATAAGGAAACATATGCTCCAGTAGCTAGATTGGAAGCCGTACGAGTACTCTTAGCTTTTACCTGCATAAAAGATTTTAAACTATATCAAATGGATGTTAAAAGTGCATTTTTGAACGGCTATATTATGGAAGAAGTTTTCATTAAACAACCTCTTGGCTTTGAAGATCTGAATCTCCCTAATCATCTTTACAAATTGAAAAAGGCTTTATATGGTTTAAAATAAGCACCTAGAGCTTGGTATAAATGACTTAGCACTTTTTTGATAGAAAAAGGTTTTGAAAGGGGCAAAGTAGACGCTACACTCTTTATCAAAAGAAATAGAAAAGAACTTTTAATTGCTCAAATTTATGTGGATAATATTATACTCAGTGCTACTAATGAAGATCTTTGCCAAGAGTTTGCTAAGTTAATGCAAGGTGAATTCAAGATGTCAATGATGGGGGAATTGAATTTCTTCCTGGGATTGCAAATCAAACAGAAGAAAAACCAAATATTCATATCCTAGATGAAATATCTCAAAGAACTACTAAAGAAATATGGTTTGGAAAATGCAAAAAGTGTAAAGACTCCCATGAGTTCAACCATATCACTGGATGTAGACGAGAAAGGTGTGAATTTGACTAAATATAAAGGAATGATTGGATCACTACTCTACCTCACAGCAAACAGACCAAACATTTAATTTAATGTGGGAATATGTGTCAGATATCAATCAAGCCCTAAGGAATCACATGAAGAAGCAATCAAGAGAATCCTCAAATATCTTGTGGAAATGATATAGCATTTCCATGGGTTCTATTGTAGGATCACCTCGTACGTTGTCAGGTTACGACGCGATATGGGTCATGGTTGATCAATTGATGAAGTCAGCCCATTTCCCGACAATTAAAGTTAATTACTTGCTAAGGAAATTAGCGAGGTTATACATTAAGGAGGTTGTTAGACTTCATGGGTACCAAAGGACATCATGCCAGATAGAGACCAAAGGTTTACATCCAGATTCTAGAAAAAGATGTGAGAAGCCATGAGAATCTAGTTGAGTCTCAGTAACTAGACGGGCAAACAAAGTGGATGATCCAAACCCTGGAAGACATGTTGAGGGAATATGTTTTGGATTTTAAAAGAAACTGGAATGAGTATCTGCCACTGGCAAAGTTTGCTCACAATAGTAACTATAATTCCAGCCTTCAAATGGCCCTGTTCGAAGCTCTGCAAGAGAAAAAGTATAGATCCCCAATTTGCCGGACAAAACTTGGAGAAAGGGAAGTTTGAGGTCCAGGTCTAATTGACCGAACCCCCGAGTAAATATTGTTACCTAAGTAGAAGTTGCTTAGGGCTCAGAGCAGACAGAAAGTTATGCTGATAATAGATCGAACCATTAAAGTGAAAAAGTTGATGCTGAAGTACGTAGGACCATTTGAGATTTTAGAGCTATAAGTCCTAATTAGGATATATATTCAGGAATGCTAAATAGGTAAAAAGAAAGGGACATTCTCCTCAGGTAACCTCTCGGTGATAGTCAAACTAGAAGTTTAGCTCTGAAATTTCAAGGATAAAATTTTTAAAAGAGGGGGAGAATTGTCACATCTCAATTTTTAGGCCTAAGAGTCTTGGAAGTAGCATAAAGAAGATAGGCTACTAAGCCCCTTTTGAGCAGAAGTCTGACAGATGAGAAAGGAAGTCAAAGCAGCTTCAAGGACTAAACTACAAAATAAAAGTCTTCAAGGGTTGAAGTATAATCAAAGCAAGATGCTTTAGTAAAGTCTCAAGTACCCAGGAAGAGAAAAGAGGCTAGATACATGCCAAAGATTAAGTTAGAAGCCTTAAAGAGATGGTTCTATAAGGTTGAGCCCAACAGGGTTAAAACTGTAAATTCAGAAAGTTACAACCATCAGGGATAAAAATGAAAAGTACACAGAAAATTTTAAGAAAATCCCAAAAAAATGGGAAACAATATTCTAAGACTCTTTTGTGAAGAGAACTAACAAAAATACCCCTGAGGTAGCTTAAAATGGAATTTATAAAGTTATGCCTGGTAAAAAAATACAATATTTGATGTAATTATTTAAAATAGTAAGAGATCTCAAAAATGTATGCAAAAATGAGGTTAAAGGATTGAAAGGTTGTACTAATTTATAAAATTAGTCCCACAACCAGAAGGCCAGTGGAATGGCTTTAATAAAACATAAAGCTGATTATGCCCATAAAAGGGCATTTTAAATAATGATTTTTAAGTGGGGCCTACAGGGTGAGTTATGGCTTGAGAAAATTTATAGGTTTTCTCTAAATGTAAAAGGAATTTACAGCATAGACATAAGAATTTTCTGAGTTCTGAAAGGCCATCAAGAAAGTCAGAGAAACGTGAGCCAAGTAAATTAGGAGAAAACTTAAGGACTAAGTTTTGATCCAATGGCTAGGATTTAATCTCCCTTCTCCTCCATCAAATTTGTAACACCTAGTACCTTCTAGAAGAATGATGTAAGGGTGATGTAAGAAGGTGATGCAATGATGATGCAAAAGTCCACTTGAACTCCTAAGTTTGCCCTTACTTTTTCTATTAGCCACTAAGGGCATTTTGGTCCATTCAAGCTAAAGTTTTGGCTATAAATAGACACTCCCTCCCCCTTCATTTCGGCCAAGCTGGAGAACAAGAGGGGAAACTCTTGCCAGTTGGATTCTTGAAGCATAACCAACAGGAAGCTACTACCTTTGATTAACCAAGCTTGGATCTAAGGTTAGTAAGTGGTTCTATGTTGTTTCTTGCTTCATTTCCTTGAGTTTAATGGTGAAAAATCTATTCTTCCCTCTTTAATGTTACTGGCCAAAATGTATAGGTTTAGGGGTTGGAAGTTTTGATGTTACATCTAGTTAAAACCCATTGATTTAAGGTTGTTTCAAGTGGTTTTATGTTGATATTTGAAAGATTGTATGGTTTAGATATGGGGTGTGCTATTCAGCCAAGCTAAGATCCATACCCTAGGATGATATTTTCATAGTTTTGATGCTTCCATTGTGTTTAAAATGAAAAATAGTGTAGAGTAAACCTGAAGAACAAGCATTGAAAGCATTAGAATAAAAGTTGGGATTTTTGGAACTCAAACCCCCTTTTCGGCCAACACTGTTTCATAAGGAAGGAGTTTTCTTTTCATGAATCCAAGCAAAATTGTGTAGGATTGGCTTAAGGGAATAATTTTTACAAAGCTAAAACATTAATCCAAAAATTAAGAGAAAAGGGTTAAGTTCAAAAAAGTTAGTCTTTACCTTTATGTAATCTCTTGGTCCTAATAGATTGTGTGATCAATATGATTATGTTTAGGACCTTGAAACATCCAAGAAGATGTTTATTGATGTTGACTGAAAGCAATTATGGTTGGGAAGTCAAGGGAATCAAAGGAAAAGCAAGAATAAAGCTTGAAGTACAAGGTAGTGAACTTACCCTTTTGTGCTTGATGTGGTATGCTTATGTGTTGGTTTCTATTTGTTGATATTTGAATGATATTGTAACATGATGATTGTTGTTGGAAATGTTGTTTTAATATGCTTCCATGGCCATATATTTTTATACTAAGTATAAAGCATGACGGCATGTCACTAGTTAACTTAAGTTTATGAAAAACTACATTCCATACATTAGCATCTATCTTGTGCATGTATGTGGTAATGTTTACTACTGAGATTCTCCCGAATCTTACCTCTCCCTAACCAACCATTTAGGTCAATCAACGATAGGTAATAATGGCATGAGAAGCAAGGAGAAGAAAGTGGAGAATTATTGATGTTAATGAATGAGATTATTGATGAATGTATGATTCTCCCGTTTTGTAAATTATGTTTATGGATGCCCATGCTGCAATATATGTGTTTAGAATATCTATGGCATAAATGGAAATAAATGAGAATGAATGGGAAAGAGTAAGCCCAAGGTATATATCTTAAAGAAATGAAAACAATTAGAGCAAGAAAAGGTAAAGAGAAAAACGTAGGCTCTGGAGCAGTCCGCTTTGAGCTCTAGTTTGACCTACCAATTGAATGATCTAGGCCTCAAAATTTGGTAGGCTTATAGTACACGTCTCAAGCTTTCAAATGAAAAGTAAATCACCTCAATTGGATGTGCATACAAGGAGATACGAATTTTCAAGGTTGAGGCACAAAATCTGAAAGTTCCAAAGTTTACCAAATGAACAGTAATATTGATTGATTAAATTGTACAAATTGGCCAAAGATAATCTAATTGGATATTTTTTCCTTAAAAAGCATTGAAAGATCTTTTCATGGAATTTTAGGACACCTTCATATGATTTTTCTAGAATTAGTTATGATTTTTCAAATTTGGTCCTGTAATCTAGAAAATGGGCAATGAACAGTAATTTTCTGAAAATGAATGTCCAGTTACGTTTTTTTTTTTTTTTTTAAGGCCATCCAAAGTGGTCAGAAATATTTCTAAATGGACTTTAAGGTATCATATAAGTAAGGCGTGGCAGTGTTCCCACCAAACTCAACTAGCAGAATGTCAAATGGCTTCTGGTTTAAAGGCATCAAACATAGATGGCTAGGATTATAATGATATGGATGGCTGAGATGTTGTTTTAAATACCCCATGACGTGTTCGATTTGTGACCGCCGAGATCAATTGAATGGATGTGATTTTAAACTTCTAAGGGCACTGGGAATAAGGACGCTGAGAAGATTCGGATTTGAGAGAAATTATCGCCAGAAAGAGGGAATAAGGATCAATGAAGAATATACAAAAACTAACACTGCACACCATTTCAAATAGGGAAAATTTCAATTAATGGTCCACTATAGCAAATTTATTTCAAAGAGGCCCTAAAACAATTTGAAATGTCATTACAGGACCAAAGGAGCAAATTAATATTAATTTAAGAACAAAAAAGACATTGTTACCCCTTAAAACTATGACCTTGATATTAGGCCAAGCTCTTCCCCCCTCACTCTCTTAAACTTGTCAATGCCTCAAGCTTTTTCCTCTCTCACTCTCTAAAAAATCCCCTGCACACGTTAAAAGAGATCCTTCGCTATCATTCTTGTTATGGTAAGGAGAGTGTTTGTTGTCCCCGCTATTCTATTAAGGAGAGCTTTAATAGAATTAAAAGCCTATTTACACACTATGTAGGGGAAGTCAAAATAAACTGTCTAAATCACGTAAGTATGTACACTTGCATCCATCTTGTATGCATAAATGGTAATGTTTGCTACTGAAATTCTTCTAAATCTTATTGAGTGATGGCCCGAGAAAATTCACAGATGATTTTACTCTGGTAGCGTAATTAGTTTTTGTATATGGTCTTAAGGTCACCTCCTTGCCTTTTCCCTTTGATGTTGCATTGATACCCAGAGACGTATTCTCATAGTTATGAGCTAATAGAAAGAATCCAGTCAAGTTTATTCTGAAATAAATAATATCAAATGATTTTAATCAAAGATAGAGGAAAAGGAATTTCTCCCTTCATGGCAAGCATATATAATGCTATGTGGACCTATTTGAGATGAGAAAAAGGTGCCAGAACATGTCCCAATGGTTCTAGACAAGTCAGGACCTAGAAAAGTACCTGATACAATACAGAACGGCAAGATAGGTGGAGGAATACCTAGAGGCTGCATTTTGCACAAATTTTCTATTAATTTCCTCTATATTTTAATGTCAAAATGATAAGGGGACATGCAAGGGATTATGTTTATGGTTGGATAGGAGGTAAAGGTATTACATGTAAGGTTAGATGGAAGATGAGATAAAAGGAGAGACACATGGCATACTTGATGTAAGCATGATGATATAAGGCACGATGATGTCATTTGACATTTGTCAATTTTGATTACACTTGGCAAGATAATAAGGAAGGAATCAAAAATCACCAAGATCATGCTACACATACATAAGATCAAGGGCTAGGATTTAAGCAAAATTTCTATAAATACCTCCCCTCCCCATTTAGGCCAAGTTTTGGCCAACATAGAGAAAGGAGAGGGAGAAACCAAATTGAAGAGGAAGAAGGAGAAGAGGAAGATCAACGGAAACCAAGCAAGATCAAGCTCCAAAACAAAGTATGTTCATGGTTTTTGGTATAGTTTTATTACCCTTATTGTTGTTAAGCTTGGTTATAGGTTTTGTTGGATTTGAAAGCTTGAAACCTAGGGTATAGTGCTGCACAAAATTAATTGAATAAGAAAAAGATGAAATTGAAGTTAGAATCATGTTTAAAGCCTTGAAAGGAACAAGAATTAAGTGGTTTTATGATGAGTTTGCAAGAAATCCAACTTTCCCTAACTTGGATGAATTTTGGCTAGACTTAGGGTTTAAGTTACATCTATATTTTGATGATTCTGATGCTTTCAATGAGTTTATAATGAAAATTATGTGGAGTAAAGGTGAGAAAGCAAGTTTGGAAGCAATAGAATTGAAAATGAAATTTTTACCCTAAAAACCTATAGTGTTCGGCCAAGTTGAGTTGAAAGGGAAGAAGTTGGAGTTTGTTTATTTTGAGCTTGGAAATGGATTGTACATGTAAAATTGTGTGGAAATAGTATATGAAATTAAATTTAGAAAGATTAGAAACCAAGCTCAAAAGTTAGAAGTTAGTATGAAGTTAAAAAGGATTAAGTATGAATGTGTTGATTAGAATTGTGATTGAGAATGCCTTCTTGAATGCTTGATAGGCACTAGGTATTGGCAAGAGCAAAGCTCCAAGAGGAAGAAAAGGAGGCAAGAGTTAAGGCTTCAAAGAGGTAGCAAGAACCTACAACTTAATATTAACTTGCTTTGTGTGTTGTTTGTTATTTGTCTTATGCCATAAGGTGGTTGAGCTAGATGTGTTATGATGTGTGAAACTCTTTGCATTTGATGCCTTGGCAATATTCATAGTTGAGTTGTGAAATAGAATGGTATGATGGCATGCTCCCTTTCCAACGCATGGTAATGAAATAATATGCATGAGAAGTGCATAATGAATATAATGATGCATAAGATGTGCATTGATATATAACATGGCATGCATTGCATTGTTGACATTTTGTTATGGTTTATTGCTACTAAGATGTCCTCCAAAATTTCACCCCTTCCATGTTTAAATTATACCATCTAGGGACTGAAAATTCAAGTGGCAAAGAAAAGAAATGAAGTTGGCATAAAGACTCCTTTGATTAATGACGAATTATGTTCTTGAGACTTGTTTTATATAATTTGTAAAAGTTATGTATGAAAGAACTAATGACTATGTAGTGATGCAAGACATAGCTAAGTTGTATTTAGTGTCATTATATTTGAGTTATAATTATATGATTTGAGAAAAGCAAGAGTTCTCAAGAAATGGCATAATAAGGGATAAAAATGACTTAACAAGGGTCTAACTTGATCACCACATGAATATAAGCAAATGGTGGAATTTAATCATGAAATTTGGCATGCTGTTAGATCTCATTTTAAGCTTTAAACTGAGTAGTAATTCATTAAAATTAGACTTTTGTACAAAAAGTCATGTTTATCCAAATTAAGCATAAATTCTGAAAAATTAGAAAATGACTAAATGACCAATACTATTTTGGCTTAAAACTGGACTTGAATGGTGAGGTAATGAGACCAATGAGTATTTTTTCCACATAGACAATTAATAGAGCTTTAAGCAAAACTTAGAGCCATGGTGTTTTGATTTTTTGACAATTAGTTATTATTTTCAAAGTTGGCTAAAATTTTAAGAGTTACCGTGAATAGTAACTTGAGAACACAATTTTTGAAAACTTGATTGTTTTAATCTTATGGCCAACAAATGTGATTCCAAATGCCTTCACTTGATGCGCTATTAGGTATAAAAGTAAGATGTTATAAGTGGCAATACTAAATGTCAATACTAAAAGCCCTTTTTTGACTCATCATATTGCCACTAAGAAGCACTTTTAGAATGGCAAGATAGTGACACATGGCATAGGCAAGGTGGCAAGTGATGTGATGACACTTGGAGGTGACATAGTGGGAGTCAGCAGTCAATGATGATGTAGCGACTGTACTATTTTTCTTCAATAACACTTAACTTTGTGCCGCCATTGAAAGGGTCTTTTAGTAGTGACTTCTTTGTTGCCATTGAAAATGACTTTTACCGGTGACTTGTTTGTCACCACTAAAGGGTATTTCAACTGCGCCTCACTTTATCCCTACTGAAAAGTGTAACATCCTCATTTTTAGGCCTAAAAGTATAAGAAATAGCCTGAATGAGTAGGCTACCAAAACCTTTTGGTAGGAGTTCGAAGAGTTCCCTAGAAAGACAAAAGGATTCTTAGGTATTGAATCGCGAAGTAAGAATTTTTTTATAATCAAGGAATGAGAAAGATAGAGATTCTAATGAAGTCTTTAGAGTCTAGTATGAATATAGACTAAAAGTTATGATAGGGATCTTGATGAGATGGTTTATAGGGCTAAACACTAGCAGGGACTTGATTGTAATTTTGAAAAGTTTTTGGTCGAAAAGGGTAATGAAGGAAAGTATGCCCAAAAATTTTAGAAAATGGGAAATGAGGTATGAAGGCCCATTTGAGGTTAAAAATGACAAAGATACTCCTAGAATGAATTTTAAAGAAATTTTAGTAAATCAGTTAATTTTGAAAATTTTGGCTGATTGAGGAAAAATTTGTCAAAATTGATTATCTAAAATATGAGGAGACCTCGAATAATTAGACAAAAATGGGGATTAATTATTTGAGGAGTTATATAAAATTATAAAATTATCTCTAACACTTGAAAGAAAAAAGGTTAGCTTTAGAATAATTTAAAGCCAAATCTTATAAAAAGGGTATTCGAGAAAAGTCAAAATAGACTACTTATATGCCAAAGTTTGATTTGAAAAAAATTAGAGAAATTCCCTCTGATAAAAAAAATTTAGTGGAACCTAGAGATAGATTTTTAGAATCATGGACCGTTAGAAAGAATTTGATCAAATTAAATCCAAAATAAATCTTATTAAATGCTTAATAGGGGATAAAGGGAAAAAAATATTTATTTTCTCTTGTACATGCATATATAACACTATGTGAAGTTATTTGTGATGAAAAAAGAGTGTTAGAAAATGTCCCAAGTTTATCATTAGGACATGAAAAGGTACTTGATACATTGTAAGATTATAAGATAGGAGGAGGAATAGTCAAGGGTGAAAAGGAGCACGAATTTCTCCCTATTTTAATGCTAATTTGATAAAGGGACATTAATTTAATTTTAACTTAAAGTAAATAGTAACTAAAGCCTTATAAATAGTCCTTTCTCCCTCCTATTTGTGGGTTTGGATGGCTAAGAGAGGAAGAGCAAGGGGAGCACGAAATTCTAAAGCCAAGAAGGAGAAGGGGAAGAGCTTCAAGTTCTATGCAAGACCAAGCTTCAAGACAAGGTAAGATCATGATTTTTAATATAGTTTATGATGCTCTTTGTCTTGTAAAGCTTAGGTATGATTTTTAATGAGACTTTAAAGCATGAAAACCTAAGATGATATGCTGTCCAATTGTGTTTAAACCATTGAAAGGATTAATTGATGTTAGATTAGTGACTAAGAGAAAGAAAAGAGTAAGAATTAAGTGGTTTTGTAATGAAATTGGAAAGAATCCAACTTTCTCTAACTTCATGAGGACTTTGGCTAGACTTACGGATGATTTTAGGATTGGAATTTGATGATTTCGATGCTTTCAATGTGTTTGGAATGAAAAGTTGTGTAGGATACAAGTGAGAAAGCAAGTTTACAAGCATCAGAATTGAAAATAGAATTTTGAACCCTAAACCCTATACAGTCGGACTTATTGAGTTGAAGGGAAAGGAGTTAGATTTTTTTTAATTTGAGTTTAAAAATAGATTCTTCATTCAAAATTATAGAGAAATAGCATGTGAAATTTAAGTTTTAAAAGGTTGAAATTAAAGCTCAAAAATTAAGGTTAAAGGGTTAAAGTGTATTTGAGGGAGTTATGTATGAATGTTACTTGTCATCATGGCTCTAGTGAATCAATGACAATAATGTGTTTAGGTATTTTGAGTCATGAGACATTAAGAAAGAGAAATGAAAAGATTGATCAAGCAACATTGATGGTTGGAATAAAAAAAGAGCAAGAAGAAAAGTATAGAGTTACAAAGTAGCGAACTTACCCTTATTGTGTACTTGATATATATACTTGAATGTTGACCTTTCTTGGTGATGATTTAGAATATGAAAGATTGAATGTTACTCTGTTTCTTGTATGTTCCATGGCCATGTGTGAATAAAACATTGAGCATGAAAGTATGTCATTTTTATAAGCACGAGAGCATGTACCAAGCATGTCATCCACCTAGCATTTATCTTGCATGCATATTGGGTAATGTTTGCTACTAAAATTTTCCTGAATCACACCCTTCTTTAGCCAACCATAATAGGTATGATGTGTAAAGGAAAAGGAATGCACAAAGAAAACAAAGAAAGAAGAGAAGAAAATGATAATTGTGCTTACGTATTTAATGTATTTTTTTTTATGTTAATGTATATATAAACAGGCCAATGACGTTATGTAATGTTAAGTGATGATAATGGCAAGGAAGATTGAATGTGGTGATACATGAGTATGATTTGTGTAATGTCAGAATAATTATATATATGCAAGAAATGAATATGAATTTTTAAATTTGAGTCAAGGGGGATAAATCGCTCATAAGGAGTAGGCAAGTTGAGACACAGTAAAAGTAAAGTAAATAAATAAATCTGCCCATAAAATTTAATGAGTAACTAGTACACATCCTGAGCTTAAAATGGATGTGTGTGCTAAGAGCTATGATTGCCCAAAGTTAGAGCAAAAACTCTAAAAAATACTATTTGACCAAATGAACAGTAAAATTTGGCAAATTAACTGTATGAATTAAAAAGGTTTAAGTCCAGATTTATATTTTTTTCCTATAAAGAATTAAAAGAACTTTAAATGGGGACTTAGATCATCTCAATATGATTTTTCTATAATTACTTACGAATTTTCTAAGTTGAATCAAAAATATAAAATTTACCAGTAAATAGTAACTCAAGAATCAAATTTCAAATTTCCAATCTGCATGCTTATTTCACAATTCACTTGTATCATAACACTTCCAGATACATGCTAAAAAGGATAAATGGAAGAATGTTTCAAAAATTATCAGTGACAATTATTATAGCAACAACTTGGTGATGACTTTTTGTCACCATTAAAACCTTCCAGAGACGATTTTTTGACTTTCAGCAGCAACTTTTGTTGCAGTTGAAAATGAATTTCTTCTAATACATGAAAATCATCCTTCCAAACTCCCTTGAGCAAATCATAGACATGAAGAATAACACAAAGGAATAAAAGGCGGAGGTTAGATTATAATAATATGAAGATCCACATGCCCTGCTCAAAAAATCTTTGAGTAGGACATGCTCATCCCCCAAACTATAGCGTTTGGGTGATGAGACAAGAAGGACTTTTTTTAAAAAAAAATTTTATTAATTTTTATTTTCTATTTATTCGAGTTAAGTTATATTAAGCATCTTAAAATATTTTTCATTATTATCTAGTATTTTTAGTACATCTAACATTGTAAAATATTTTTTCAATGACACTTAGTATCCTAAATTCATTTCTAACATTATAAAATATTTTGTTAGTAGCACTCGGCATTCTAAATTAATTCCTTTTTAGTGCATCTAGCATCTTGAAGCGTTTCTCAGTAACACTTAGTATCCTAAATTTATTAATTTTTAGTGCATCTAGCATCTTGAAGTATTTTTTAGTAGCATCTATTATCCTAAATTTAATAACTTTTAGTGCATTTAGTATTCTCCAATATTTTTCTAATAGCATCTATTGTCCTAAATTTATTAATTTTTAGTGCATCCCAAGCCCTAAAATATTTTTTTAATAACACCCAATACCTTGAATTAATTAAATTTTATTGTATCCAGCATTTTGAAGTATTTTTTTGTAATACTTAATATCCTAAATTAGTTAATTTTTAATACTTTCAGCAGCTTGAAGTATTTTTTTTTCAGTCGTACTAACAAAATTATCATAAAAATATATGAGTAGGGTGTGATAAAATATAAAAAAAAATTATCATTATCAATCGTCCATGTAAATCTTGATATATTTATATTTTAAAAAGAAAGCTGCATAACGCTTGTAGAGAGGGATAAAAAAATAAGGTTAAAATATACAAAATTCTCCTAAATTTTAAGTCAACTGCACATGATGTCGACTCTCCTATTGTTAAAATTATAATTAAAGTTATAATTTTATATTTTTTATTGTATATCATAACATTTAAAAAAATAATATTTGGTACTTAACATGTAATTTTAATATTTTATAATTAGAAAATACCTAAAAATTTAAATATTTTTTGACCATGTCTTTTTTAAATAAAATAAAATAAAATACTTCAAACTAAATTTCAAACACACAAATATTATTAGGAGAATAAACCCCCTCGGTTGCTAATTAATATCAGTCAACTCCCAAAAGATTTTAACATTTTAATCCACCCCTAGGACCAAAATAAAATTAAAATTTAAGGATAAAAATATAATTATACCACTCCTTTAAATAAATATTAATTGTAGCCAGAGCTCTGGGTACCTGAGCGTTGGTGGCCGAACCTTCGACCTCCGATGGCTAGTCACCAAAGCTCTAGTAACAAGACAATTTTTTTTAGACAAGGTGGCCAAGGAAGAGTTTAAACCCATAACCTCTTAGCGTAGCAAAAAAGGAAAAAATATAACCACCGAGCCAGCTAATCATCTTAGTCACATGATGCAAAGAAAAATATACGTAACAAAACAAATCCAAGTGTCAAAGTGTGAATAGGCAAGTGAAATTGATGATTTACAAAAACATAAGGGAATTTATAAACCCAAATATAAGGATTCAAATGTGAATGAAGAAAGAAATTCAGTGATTTATAACAAAAATTTATCTGTTCACAACTCAAATTTCAAATTATAAGAAACATGAACACTTGTATTTGGGTTATAAATTCTCTTATATTTTTGTAATTTTAATATTTCTTGTAAATCATCGTATGTGAGTTATGAACCAGTGAATTTTGCAAATTGTTAAATTTTATTTGTTCATTCACACCTAAACACTAGCATTTTAGGTTATGAATTTTCTTATATTTCTTCCAAATTGCCAAATTTGGGCTATAAATTGCTAAAATTTTGTTATAAATTGTCAAATTTCACTTGTTCATTTATTCTTAAACGCTTGTATTTAGGGTTGTGAACTCCCTTATATTTCTTCCAACTAGAATTTTTTGTTGTAAATCTTCAAATTTCACTTATGCATTCACATCTAAACACTTGCATTTAGGGTGGTGAATCCTCTTATGTTTCTTATGAATCACTGAATTTAGATTTTAAATCATTGAATTTTTATTGTAAGTTACCAAATTTCGCATATTCATTCACACTTGGACACTTGCATTTCGGGTTATAAATTTTCTTGTGTTTTTTTTTTTGCAAGTCTCCAAATTTTAGTTGTGAATTGCTGAATTTTACTTGTAAATAACTGAATTTTACTTATCCATTTATACTTTGATACTTGCATTTATTTCATTATTATATTTTTCTTTTCATATATGACTAAGTGGATTAATTTGGCTCAATCATCACATTCCTTTTAGTGTGAGTAGAGGTTATAGGTTCCAACCCCTTTAGCCATCTTATTTATTAAAAAAAAAAATCCTCTGACTACTAGCTCTCAAGTGGTCAGCATCAAAGGACAATTAATATTTTTTAAAAAAAATAAAAAGGAGGGGTATTATTATAGTTTTGCTCTTAGATTTGAGTTTTATTTTGGTTCAAGGGTGTGCACTTAAAGTTTGGAATCCTCTTAGGGTTGACTAATATTAATTAACTACTGATGGGATTTGGAAATTGTTCCAGTATTATTTTTGAAAAAATCCTTAAAAAATACTTCTAAAATTTCAAAATCTCATATCAAGAATGACTACAAAAATAATATTTTGTCATTTGCTTTTCAAATATTGTCAATTGTTATTAAAATATAGTAAACAAGACTAATATGGCATTTTGAAATTCAAAAGTTATTTTTTGGGATTCTCCCGTTATTTTTCAAATGATATGGTATATAATAAAAAATATAAAAATTATGACACGTCAAAAATTATTAACTTAAATGACCGTAGGAGAGATGATAGTTAAAACATGAAATATGTTTTTAATTTAAACTTTTAAAGTAATGAAAGTGATGTAAGCTGACATAAAATTTAGGGACTTCTATATATTGTAGCTTAAAATTAATGAGTATAAAAATATTTGTCACCTATGAAATAATGAAATGAGAAAACACTTACAAAAAACTCTTAATTTTTTGTATATTTGACGATTCAATTTTTAGCTATTAAAGAGATTGAACTTTTGTGCTTTCAGCAGAAATTTTTGACACCGAGAAAGACGAGGTTTCTCAACTAACTTCAATTACAAAACATGTGGGACAAAGGAATTTTGAAAAATCACTGCACTGCAGAGGCATGCGTTAAAATTCTTTGTTGGGAAAAAACTGGAATCGACGAATGATAAGATTCAATGGCTGACTAAATAGGACTGGTTTAGTTAACTAAACCTTGTTGAGAAGACTGGAATCGATGAATGAGAAGATTCAATGGCTGACTAAATAGAGGAGAAAAACTGGTTTAGCTATTTTGAAGTCTTTGGCGTGGTGATCAAGGCCTTACGACTATTCCAAATTTTTGCAGGCTTTCTTCTTCACCACTGCAGCAGCAGTTCAGAGAAAAACTAAAAGTTTAGAATGCTATGCATATTTAAGATGTAGTGATATTGCTAACTTTTCTTG
>NW_021631925.1:0-45786 GCF_004799145.2 Neltuma alba
TCACCAATAGTGGCTAGTCTGTGTCAGTTGTTAGCAAAGTAATAAGTTTCAAGAATGAGAAGTATGGGAAATTTTGTGAAAATGACGTGAAGTGGTGGGACTATTCTTTTGGGAAAAGAAAAGAGGGAATCTACGTGGAGCCATTTTTCAATAGTCTTTGACAATAAGCAAAGAGGTGGCAAGTCTAATTTTCGTTTAGAGAAGAAGTCAAGTCTTAGCGGGCAACCATGAATTTAGACAAGTTCCTCCAGGAAATAGCCAGTAAAAATGACAACGTAACAGACACGCCACTTCAAGAGAGCCAAAGTCGTTGAACTCTGAAGAGGATATTTCAAGCATGATGAAGCGTATATGTGTCTATCAGTTATTAATATAAGACTCAGTTAATTAATTTGAATGGATTAAGAAAGTTATTATATTATTTTTAAAATATCTGTATTTATTGTTTTTCTCCAAACTAATTTGCTTCACTTATAATTAATATATACCATAATGATACATATAAGTATTGAGAGACCCATGAATATATATTTGTTATAATTAAGTTAGTTAGTAATTTTCTTAATATCTCCAGGTTAATCAATTGGATCTTATATTAAGAACCAGAGAGGGGGCATATATATATATATATATATATATATTTATTGACTATTCAAATTAAATCTGGGCCGTCCACATTCCATCTCATCTCAATGACAAGGACATGAGCAATGGATATGGATGCCTACATATTTGCGCAAGCTATGCATGCATCCGATTCGAAGACAAAATATCACTGTCTGCAGTTTCATGGAGGCTTTAAAATACCATATAATTCAGTCCCAAAGTTAGTTGAAGTTCCATTCCAAACATTTAGCAACCATTTTTAACTTCGGTTGTGGGAATAAACCGGTAATACTAGACCTCATCCTCATATATATGCAGCTCAATTTAAGTAAGAATATTAATGAATAATATGTTTGATGCTAAATTGATTGAGTAGATTAGGAAAGTTTGTTAAGTAGTTATTTGTAATAAATACGTGTTATTTTTTCTTAGATATCCTTGTTAATCATATTATGAGCTAGAACTAGAATACATTTGAGGAACTTTTAACATGTGCAACTACTACAAGGATTACCTTGGAAAAAATAGATAAATAAGCATGAAGATGAATTAGAATCTTATTTTTAGAACTAAATTGAATGTCAAATTAGCTCTTATATTAAGGATTGGAGTAGTACTTCTTTAGATATTTCATATAAATGCTGCTGTAGAATATTGCCTGCATACACAAATAACTAGAAAGAAAATTGTTCCAAGCATTTGAATTACTATTTTTTGGGTTACTGCTTTTTTAAATCACTGTCTTCGATCTCACTTGCATGTCAGTGACAGTGGTAGTATTGATAGAGCATGATCTGTTGCTTTGTTGGATGATTCTGCACTGAATACAAGCCGCCTTTGAAATTACTGTAGCCACAGAAGGCCTGTCCCTCTTGGTTCTGCACTCATGAAAGTCCAATTTGCATATACTGCTAATGTCGTTGATAAAACTTGGTTCTGAGGTTTCAGGAATATAAAAGTTGTGATGTCCTCTTCATTCAAAATTTTCATGCCCACAAAACAAATCTAAAGTGCCATAAAAAACATAGATCAACTCAGCTTTGTTAAAATCATACCAAAGTTAAATTTGAGTGGCATACTATAGGCTCAAAGAGTGTCCATTGATGCAAAACCTTGTTTCTTTTCTACCACTGATTATCTGTAATACCAAAACTCTGAAGCCAAGTGCGTCTGATTTATCTAAAGATGTCATTCCATTGCATATTCGAGTGATAGGTAGCCATTGCATTTAATCCTAAAGGTAGAGATCAAATCATATGAACATTTTTAGTTTACAACAATAGAAAAGAAGAAACGTGCACTCTGTTCCAACGCCGCTTGTAGTATTATCTTTATCTTCACTACTTCGGAAGATTCTTGCCATGCCAAAATTTAATATCTTTGGTTAAGCGCTCCATCCAACAAAATATTACTATACTTTAGAGCCCATGAATAATTTAAATCTTTTCCAATCTAAGGCCTTCTTAGTGATACGATCTACCAAAACAAGAAAAGTTATTAAAAGACAAAACATACATGTTTTGATTCGACAAAATGCAAGCTTTTGTTGACTTAAAAATTAATCAAATCGATTTTTATAATTGTTTTCAAACTCCAGCGGACTCGGAAGCAAGAAGAATGCTGTGAAATTCATATTGGAAAAGATAAGGATGTATATATGTTGTGGAAAAGCAATTAATAATAAATATTATTTGAAAAGAACTTGAACTTCCGTGATTAAGCTGCCTATAAGGCAAAACCAATAAAGCCACCTCTTCCAAGCTTATTAGCAGAGTTGAAGTTGTGTTGTTCGGTTGAAATGATTCCAAAATCAAATAGTGGCAGTTACTCTAATTTAGTTATTTTCATGTCTGCAGTTTGGTTTGTTAAATGTATTCTGCTCTGTTCAGCACCACGTTCATTATTTCCATTCCTTCTAGCTGAATTCAAGCATAATATAAAAGGAAAGACTGAAAAAAGACAGTTATCTAGGAGAAACAGAACATAAATATTCTTCAAACAACTTAAATATTGAAATGGAAAACACACCAGAATGTCGAGCAGGCCGAAACCAAACAATATATTCAGCAACAATAATAATTACTCCTACTGTCACTGTAATGACTACTTTCAACACAGCAAGAAATATCATTATATTAATCGTTTTTTTTACGAAATATTTTATCTACCAAGACATGCAGCCAATTACAGCATCATATGTATATGCTGTACTTCTGCAAAATTTGGCACTTTGTCTTTGCAAGTTTTAAAAGCTTATCACTTTCGGTGGTTTCACTCTCATTTTTCATCTACCTACACTGTAGTGATTCCCTTCTCATACATCCACTTGTCCAGTTTTGTCATTTCCATTCATCAGCATTTTAGAGGAATTTCTGGAATCACAGCTTCCAAATGCACCACATAAGCCATAAATGTCAGATTGAATCTTGGATTGATCGCACCTCAGCTTTGTGTTTGTCCACCCAGGTGGTTAATACTAGTTTTCCTTCTGAATTCCCAAAAAAAAAAAAAAAAACATCATAGAAAGACTCATTTGGCAAACAATATGTCATGTGAACAGTCCCATTTTCTTCCCTTCCTATATTGAATCCATGTAGATAATATGCAGTATACATCTTGGCCAACTCAAAATACATGACCATTCGAAGGAGCTGACCTCCAATATGGCCGTGTTTGATTCCAGATGAACACATCAGGAGTACTGGGGCTCTTCCATGAAGTAAACTTCAATTCCTTACTTGTCTTGGTTAGTACTCGTTACCAAATTTGCAAGGAATGTATTACCTAGATGTTTTAAACTCTACCATAGTGTCTTGCCAGTATCGTCTAGCTGATTCTTGTCCTCAGATATTCTAAGAATTCTAGAAGAATCCTTCATTGGTTGGTTTCCGTTAGCTACCCAGATGATATTGGAGATAGAAACATACCAGATTCCTATTTAGCGATTAGTTGTATTTTTGGGGCTGAAGAATCCCAGTTCAAACGCACCATTGTTTGAGCTTACATTTCAGAATCTCTGATGAGCTAAGATGTTGTATTGATGTCTAAGGCAATGGTAAAATCTACACAAATGCCAGAAAGTACAAGAGCAACAGGTAACAACTTTCCAAGTAAACCAGTTCCAAGGATTTGAAAGACCACTCCTTAATTTCAGAAAGCGTGATATACTAAACCAAAGGGAATTACAGATCTTTTCATGCAAAAGATTAATTTCCTTGTTTCAAGAACTAATTATTTTTATTCTTGTTGTGAGCACTACTATAAAGACTTCTTTTTGTTACTATGCTAGTTTACCTCCTTTAATCTTTTCATCCAAAGTACTCCCTCATTTCTATCCGCCGACCTTGGAATATATATACACATTCTTGCACGTATAAATATTGCTCCATTGACCCACGAAATACTGCTTGAGGCAGCAAAATCATAGCAAATTTTTTATATTTTAGTTTCTAATATGATATAATGAAGAGGGTATTGAAGCTCAACCTAGGAATCCCTTGCCAATTTTCCTTGGTCTATTCTTCAAAAGCTGGTTTGAAAAGTTAGTTTTGGATCAATATCAAAACGTCCTCATAATGTTGAATCTTCCTTCTCATTCTTCTATTTTCCTAATGGAAATGTTGGTCTCCCTTATCATCAATGTCAAGAAGTCTTCATAATAAACAATCCCTTATGTTTGTTTGCCTGATACACAGAATATATAATTTGTCCTTGATCACATTACTTCAACTGGATGTCATCTTCTATCTGACAATATTTTGTTCTTAGAATCTATTGTGAAAATCGCAAAAGGGGTGCAATGTGTATTAGTAGTTTAAACCCTAGCCAAGGATATTATCCAAAAGGGACCAGCCAATTAAAATACTTACACACACACACAATATTGTCCTTTCATAACAGACCATTGTGCAAAAATTAACTGAAAGCATAGTCACCCAAATCCCACACACTTTAGGTGTTAGATGCATTTCTTATACTGTAAAATTAGCAGTATAAATAAGCTCGTGAAAATATGTCAAAAGATATATAGTGCTTAGAACAAACAGCAATCACATCTTGCATTTACAAACTAGCATTAGGAGGCAACGTGGCACATAAATATTCATTAAATACAGAGAACATATTAAATATTTAGAACTGACAAGGCAGATTTTTTTTTTAATGACATGTTTCATAGTTTGTGTCATTTTCATAATTCAAGAAGGTATTAAATTATTTATTTTCTATTTTGTTCCCCATTAATGCACCCATTAGTAGTCAAACGATATTTATTTAATTTAAAGAGCATTTATTGCAAACTTTTCAAATTTTAAGTTGTTCATAATACAAGTTGATGCAACAAAAGGGCTGAGAAAATTACATTAGTGATGAGAAAAAAGTATCTGCTAAAGATCGTATTTTCATTATCATTTGTATTGTATAGATCATAGAGTAATCCCATAAAATATATTAGTGATGAGAAGAACATAACATTTGTCTTTTTAGAAACTATAATTCCACTTCTTGGACGAAATTTTCATTTTCATTGCATTATTTCATTTATGGTAGTCTTGTCGGCCATGTATGCAAAGGATAACTCAAAAAGATTAATAGTTCAAGCAAGGATGAAAATTTTGGGTGATTTTAGCTATCAGAATAACAAAAGATAAATAGACTTTTTAGAATGACTATGTTTATTTTACCTTTTGCCTATTATATTGAAGCTTTTTCTGTCATTATTGCAAAACTTGCTGAGAATGTTGATGATATGAAGAAGGAAATGATGTTGAACATGTTATTTTTTTGGACAACTGCATATATTACTCCTCCGGTCCTTATTATAAGACCCCATTTGACTTTTTATTTGGTCCTAATTATAAGACCCCAATCCATTTTGTCTCTTATATTTATGCATTTTTTTCCAAGATAATCCTTCTAATAATGATAGTTTTAGCCAATATATTTAATTAGCAAAGATATTTTAGGAATGACAATACTTATTTATTATAAATAACCAATTTAACTTACTTCCTTATCTCCTCAAATAAGTCAATTGGGTCTTATAATTAGGACCGGAGTAGTATATTTTAGATTGTACGAAGCAACCATGAGATTGGGGGCTAAGATATAGTCAATTTCATGAGTATTTGCTGATGACGATGATCCTTCTTACTTATTCAAGAAACTGGAGCCTATAAAAATTGATTGTGAAAAATAAATCCATTTGACTAATGTGTTAACTATGAAGTTAATTTTTTGTTTCCTTAATAAAAAGGACCCAACCATTCTCTTAAAAAATGTAGGCATATATGGTATCTACTTTTCAAATATTAAGTTGTCCCAAAAGAAGTTGATCCAACGAAAAAGAAAGAAACTCACATTAGTGATGAGGAGAAGATTTAACCTTACAAGTGGTTTATAGTCACATCAAGACAATATTTTCATTATTAATATATTGTATAGGTTACAGAGTAACCTCAAAATATACGTAAGTGCTGAGAATATGTTTTCTCACTTTATAAAGTGAATTTCACTTATTGAATTATATTTTCATTTTATTGTATTAGTTTAATAAAAGAGAATACTTCAGAAAAGGTTAGCGACAAGACACCAAAGAAACAAACAAATATATAAAGTCTTTGGAAATAGGAAAAATAGTGGTGTGCAAGAAGTCAAATATCCCCTTGTGAATGATAAAAGCAACATCTTGATTTATTACTTATATTAGGAATGATTGATGAATTTTTAAAATCCTTAAAATTTATGAGAGAGGATCATTTTTACGTTAAAACAAAACTTGAAGGAAATTTTATAGATTCTTTATTTTTTTGCTCAGAGTATAAAATATAAAAATAATCAATATGAAAATTTGCTAGTTTTTTGAGATAAAGGAAAAATGATATTAGCAACAGTTTAGAAGCTACAACCAAATTGTAAGCGCGCAAATAAAGATCAAATTAAGAAAGCATCCCATAAAGTGACACTTAAAAAAAAAAAATTAAAGACAAAGGTGTGCATACTTGCCGAGTCTAAAAGCCAAAAATATTGCATAAATAGTCTTAATTTGAAAGTTAAAGTAATACTCATTTAATCTCTCTAGAATGAGAAATTCAGTAGATGACCAGGCATTCAACATTAGATTATTTTATTTTATTGTATAAAAAAGGTTGCTAAGACAATATATAATCTAATCTAAATCCTAGAAGATTATGCCACCAAGCTCTTTTTAGGCATATACTCACAGATCAACATCCTACTAGTCCTTGTTCAGATGCTCTTGAGAGCCTCTTCACTGCAATTTCCTGTCCACCTTGCAATTCTCCCAATAAGAATATTTTATGAAAGAGAAATTACTTCACAGATATTATTTGAAAAGAATTTGAGCTTCAAATGATCAAGTTACCTTATATACAAAACCACAAAGCCTCCTCTTCCAAGCTTCTTTGCATAATCGAAATTGCGTTGTAGCAGTTTAAATGATTTCAAAAATCAGATGGTGTCAGCTCCTCTAATTCAGTTTTCATTTCTTTAGCTTGTGGTTTGTTAGATGTAATTCTACTATGTTCAGCTGAATTCAAACACGATATAAAAGAAAAGTGAAAGAAAGATAGTTATTTAGTTAGGAGAAACGGAGCAGAATTAGTTAGTTAGGAGAAACAGAACATTCTGCTCTGTTCACCTGAATTTCTAGTAGACACCACCAGACAAAATATGCAGCAACAATGCTCATTACTTCCACTGCCATTGTAACTATAATAACTACTTTCAGCTCCTTCCCTCCATCTTCATTCATAGCAGTACATAATTTAGAATCTAGATATTGGACAAGTTGAGAAATAAACTCAGCAAGAAATAATATTATATTGAACTTTTCATCAAAATATTGTATCTACCAAGTTTAGAATGGGCATGGCAGATATAAGGATCCACTCCTCCACTTGAGAATCTTACAATGTCAATTAAGTTTCCAGTCCAAAGACATGCGGCCAATAGCTACATCGCATGCATCTGTTGTACAATTCTACTTATTTAGGCATTGAATGCTGCATTTGTCCTGGGAAACAAATGGCTGATATGCAAAATCTGGCACTTTTGTCATTCGCAGTTTCAATAACCTTTTTATTTTCATTCAACACGGCAAGATTCTTGTCCCCAGATATTGTAATTATCGCAGAAGAATCCTTCATGGTTGGTTTTTGTTAGCTACCCAGATAATGCTCGAGACCGAAACATACCGAATTCCTATATAACAATTTGTTGTCTTTTAAGAGCCGAAGAGCCCCAACTCAAATGCTCCATTATTTGAGTTTACCATCTCAAAATCTCTAACGAATTGAGGTGCTCTAATGATGTATGAGGCAACGCTAAAATCTACACAACAGGTAATAAGTTTTCAATTGAATTAATTCCCATCATTTGAAAGAACGCTACTTAATTACAGCAAGCTTGTTATGCAAAACCAAGGGACCTATAACGTTATAGGTCTTTGCATGTAAAAGATTATTCTGTTCCTTATTTAAGAAGTTATTACTTTTATTCTTATTGTGAAGCACTACTTTGAAGACTACTTTTTTTTTTTTTTAATAATTCTTTTTCAAACTCCAGTAGACTCAGAAGCAAGAAGGATGTTGTCAAATTCATATTGGAAAAGATAAGAATGTATAACAAAGTTGGTGGGTGAACGAAAAAAGGAAGATTGCGAAGCCCATGGATAAGATATAGACAGTACAAAATGATAAACTAACTGAATGCAAAAGCATCCAAACTCTTTTTTGGCATGTACTCGTAAATCGACTTCTTTTCCTCTCCTTCGATACAACAGCTACAAGTCTAACTAAGTTCTAGTGTTGTAGCATTGAAATAATAACCTCTTCATTCATAAATTCAACTAGCCCTTGTCCGGATGCTCTTGAGAGCCTCTTCAAAGCATTTTCCTGTCCTTGCAATTCTCCCTATAAGAATATGTTATGAAAAAGCAATTACGTCATTAATATCATCTGAAAAGAATTTGAACTTCGTGTGATTAAACTACCTTATAGACAAAACCTCAAAGCAACGCTTCCAAGCTTATTAGCAGAACTGAAGTTGTGTTGTTGCCGTTGAAATTATTCAAAATCAAATAGTGGCAGTTACTCTGATTTAGTTATTTTCATGTCTTCAGTTTGGTTTGCATTTTGGTTTGTTAGATGTAATTCTCCTCTGTTCAGCACTCATGTTCCGTTATTTCCTTTCCTTCTAGCTGAATTCAAACATAATATAAATGGAAAGAATGAAAAAAAAAAAAAAAGTTAACTAAGAGAAAAAGAACATAAATATTCTTCAAATAACGTAAATATAGAAACGGAAAACACACTAGAATGTCTAGCAATCCACCACCAAACAATATATTCAGCAACAATGATAATTACTCTTACCGTCACTGTAACTATTGTGACTACTTTCAACACCTTCCCTTCATCTGCATTCAGCGCAGTAGAAAAGTTAGAATCTATATATTGAACAATTGAGAAATAAAAATAGCAAGAAATATCATTATATTAAAATTTTAATGAAATATTGTATCTACTAAGTCCAGAATGGGCTTCACAGATACACTCCTCCACTTGAGAACCATACAATGTCAATTAAGTTTCCAATCCAAGGCATGCAGCCAATTGCCGCATCATATGCATATAATGTACAATTGCAATTATTTAGGCATTGTGTGCTGCATTTATATTGAGAGAAAAATGATTGATCTGCAAAATATGGCACTTCTCTCATTGGCAATTTCAAAAACTAATCATCTTTGCCTGTATCACTCACATTTTTCACCTGCCCCCACTGCAGTGATTCCCTTCTCACACATCCACCTGTCTAGTCTTGTCGATTCTATTCATCAGCATTTCAGGGGAATTTCTAGAATCACAGCTTCCAAATGCACCACATAAGCCATAGATATCAGATTGAATCTTGGATTGATCGCACCTCAGCTTCGTGTTCGTTCATCCAAGTGGCTACTACTGGTTTTCCTTCTGAACTCGAAACAAAAGCATCAAAGAAAGACTCATTTGGCATAAAATTTGTCATGTGAACATACCCATTTTCTTCCCTTCCTCTATTGAATCCATTTAGATTCCATGCAGTATACATCTTGGCCAACCCAAAATAAATGACCATTCCAAGGACCCCACCTCCAATATGGCCGTGTTTGATTCCAGATGAGCACATCAAGAGTACTGGAGTGTTCTAGGCTAAGAGAGAAGCTTCCAATTGATGGATAAGAAGGGCTCTTCCATGAAGTAAACTTCAATTCCTTACCTGTCTTTTGGTTAGTACTCGTTACCAAATTTGCAAGGAATATATTGCCCCGATGTTTGAAACTCTACCATAGTGTCTTCCCAGTATCGTCTAGCAGGACCAAGTTTCCTGTATTGAGAGGTTGGGCAGTGGAATTGGATGTGCTCTTCGATACATTTGATGCCCAAATAACCTCTTTATCTTCATTCAAGACATCAAGATTCTTGTCCTCTGATATTGTAAGAATCCCAGAAGAATCCTTCATTGGTTGGTTGCTATTAACTTACCCAGATGACATTGGAGACAGAAACATACCAGATTCCTATTTAACGATTTGCTGGATTTTTGGGGCTGAAGAATCCCAGTTCAAATGTACAATTGTTTTAGCTTACATCTTCAGAATCTCTGATGAACTGAGATGTTTTAATGATGTCTAAGGCAAAGGTAAAATCTACACGAATGCCAGAAAGTACAAGAGCAACAAGTAATAACTTTCCTTGTGAACTGATTCCCATGATTTGAAAGAGCACTCCTTAAATTTCAGAAAGCTTGATTTACTAATTCCAAAGCACTCTCCTCATTTCTATCCGCCTATCTTCGAATATATATATATAGAGATAGATAGACATAGACACGCGCGCTCGTTCACACACATTCTTGCATTTATAAATATTACTCCATTGACCCATGAATTACTGTTTGAGGTAGCAAAATCATAGCAAATTTTTTATATTTTAGTTTCCCATATGATATAATGAAGAGGGCATTGAATGTTTTGGATCAATGTTTCTTGTGCCATTCTTCAAAAGCTGGTTTAAAATGTTTTGGATCAATGTCAAAACGTCTTCATAATATTGAATCCTCCTTCTCATTCTTCTATTTTCCTAATGGAAATATTGGTCTCCCTTTTAATCAATCTCACTAAGTCTTCACAATGAGCAATCCCTTATCACAGAATATATAACTTGTCCATGATCACATTACTCCAACTGGATGCCATCTTCTATCTGACAATTTTTTGTTTGTAGAATCTGTTATGAAAATAGCAAAAGGGGTGCAATGTGTGTCAGGAGTTTAAATCCTAGCCAAGGATATTATAGAAAAGGGTCCAGCCAACTAAAATGATTATATATATGCATATTAAATATTCTGCCTTCTTAACTTCACATGAACATGTGGTTTCTTTCTTCCCTTATTTCTATGTTTTACACTCTTGTAAAGATGAACAGGTGATAGAACTTGCACAGTTCTAACTGACAACAGACCATTTAGCTCAATTTAACTGAAAGCAATAATCGCCTAAATCACATTAGCAGTATAAATAAGTTCGTGAAAATATATCAAAAGGTATATAGTGCTCAGAACAAACACCAATTACATCTTGGATCTACAAATTAGCATTAGGAGAAAACGTCGCACACAAATATTCACTAAATACAGCGAACATATTAAATATTTAAGACTAACAAGGCAGATTTTTTTGTGTGGACATATTTCATAATTCGTGTCATTTTCATAATTCAAGAAGATATTAAATGATTTATTTTCTATTTTTTCCTATTATTGCGCTCGTTAGTGGTCAAACAATGTTTGTTTAAAGAGCACTTATTGTAGACTTTTTAAATATTAAGCTGTTCACAAAACAAGTTGATGCAACGAAGGAGTTAAGAAAAATTACGTTAGTGTTGAGGAAAAAGTATCCATTAAACACCATATTTTCGTTATTATTTGTATTGTATAGATTATAAAGTAGGGAAACTTACACTCAAGTTCCACAAAAAAATTAATTCATAAAAAATCTCTCAAAATCCCGAAATGATTCCTAAGTCTTTGGGGACCTGTGTGTAATAAATTTTAATTGTAAAATTACCTATTTACCCCTATTAATTTGAACCCAATGCAATTCATTTACAACATCAACAGTGGTTGTTGACAACCCGAGGAGAAGTGGTTGACAACCTCGGGAATGCCCCTGGTATTTCACAGAGTGAGTTGTTAAGGGTACTGCCAAGGTTGTCAACCACTTCTCCTCAAGTTGTCAACAGCCACCGTTGAGGTTGTAAATGAATTGCTACAATAAAATTAGTGGGGGTAAGTAAGTAATTTCACAATTACAATTTATTACATACAAGTCCCTGAGGACTTAGGAATCATTTCAGAATTTTGAGGGACTTTTTGTGAATTAATTATCTTATGTGGGACCTGAGTGTAATTTTCTCTATAAAGTAATCTCACAAAATACGTTAGTGATGAGAAGAAGTAACATCTGTCTCTTTAAAAAGTATAATTCTGATTCACTTCTTGGACCACATTTTCATTTTCTTCATTGTATTATTTCATTTATGCTCAGTCTCTTAGGCCATATATGTATATATCGTATAACTCGAAAAGATTAATAATCCTAGCAAGGATGGAAATTTCTGAGTTTGGCTATGAAAATAACAAAAAGATTACAGATTTTTCAGAAATGTCAATTTTTATTTTATCTTTTGCCGATTATATTGAAGCTTTTCTTGCCATTATTTGGAAAATTTGCGGAGAATGTTGATGAGATGAAGAAGGAAGACAACTCCACATGTTAATATATTAAATTGCGGGAAGCAACCATGAGATTGAAAGCTAAGATCTAGTCAATATTTCATGAGTATTTGCTTACGATGATGATTCTTCTTACCTATTCAAGAATTTTGGAGCTTAGAAAAAAATTTTGTTAAAAATAAATCCATACGACTAATTGTAATTATGAACTTTTTTTTTTCTTTGATAAAAAGGACTTGTCCATTTTCCTCAAAAATAGATACACATGGCATTGAACCTTTTAAACATTAAGTTGTCCCAAAGAAGTTGATGCAATAAAAAGAAAGAATTCATATTAGCGATGAGGAGAAAGTTTAACCTTACAAGTGGTCTATATTCACATCAAGACAATAATTATTATTATACTGTATAGATCACAATAACTCCAAAATGTACGTTAGCGATAGGAATAAGCTTTGTCGCTTTATGAGGTGTAACTTCATTTTCATTTGTAATGTGTTGGTTTAATAAGAGAGAATATCTTATAAAAGAAAGATTAGCCACAAGACGTCAAAGAAATAAACAAATATATAAAAGGTCTTTGGAAATAGGAAAAATATTGGCGTGCAAGAAGTCAAATTTGTACTTTATATGTCACATACGAATGATCTTATTAGGGAGGAAAAAAACCTAAACCTTAAACTATAGACATTCAGTGTGCAGCTTTGAAATAATAACCACCTCATTCATAAATCCTACTAACCCTTGTTCAATGCATTTTAATGTCCATCTTGCAATTCTCCCTATAAGAATATGTCAAGAAAAAGAAAATGACAACATAAATATTATTTGAAAAGAATTTGACTTGCCGTGATTAAGCTACCTTCTAGGCAAAACCAGTAAAGTCACCTCTTCCAAGCGTATTATCAGAATTGAAGTTCTGTTGTTGCGGTTGAAATGATTCCAAAATCAAATAGTGGCAGTTACTCTATAATTTAGTTATTTTCATGTCTTCAGTTTTCATTTGCACTTTGGATTGTTAGATGTAATTCTGCTCTGTTCAGCACTAACGTTCCTTTATTTCCTTTTGATAGACTCTGTCGTAGGAGCTTATCAAAAATTCTAGTTTGCAAAAAAAAATGTAGTAATTGTGCAAGTCCTAGGTCGATCTCTTGAGGAGCTAAGATTCCTTGAAAATCAGTTAAAAGAGTGTTCAACAAATTAAGTTGAAGAAAATTATCCTATGCAAATTGTTTGTTCAGAAATTTCTTTGAAGAGTAGAATAAGAAAGAAAATGATCAGAAGCAGAATATCAAAAGAGTAGAATTGAAATCAACAATTGAGAAACTTCCTTCGGAGAATTCCCTAGCCTTCATTGCCTATTCATATTTCGTTTGCATATTAGAAAGATAAATCTGAATATGCCTTCTCAGATTAAGAACATGAAATGCATTCAGAGCTCCTAGATGAATACTAACAGCATCCATTAGATTTTTAATCAACTCAGTTACAATCTGATTTGAACAAATCGAAAATCATAACTGAATCTACTCCAAAACAAAGAGCATTAGACACCTAAACACATAGCACATTCAAAATCCTGATTTAACAATCATAAAGAAGTACATAAACTCAGCTAATAAGATCAGAAATCACACGCTCTGACAGAGAAGAGTATTTCCAAATCCAGAAAAAAATAATCTGAACAAACTCCCTTTCAAGCTCCATGACTCAGGCTTCGGTTGAATCTCCAAAGGAAGAAGATGATTTAGCTCCTCATGGTTGTACGCGTGGTACTTGCAGACTCTGAAGTTCGCTTTGCCATTGATGAACCAGTGCGAAGTGGGAGATGTGGCGGAGACGGTGAGAGAGTCCGAAAACGAGAGAGAGAAATATTAGAAAAAGATGATGTCAAGCCGTGTGGTCCTCCTCTTCTTTAATAATAATATATCATTTCATAGATCCTCCGGCCCCCCACTTCTTTCTTTAATTTCCGTCCAATTCCCTTCGGTCCCCACACTTCATTTTCAACTTGAATTCTTGGTCAAAGAAGAGCTACCCACGTGTCCCTCAATGCAAGTTGAATTTGTGTACAGCTGGCTAGCACAATTGGTTTTAGACTTTCTTCAAAAACTCCACATTTTGGTATTTTGAAGTTGGCTCCGTATTTTCCCAATTTGCCCCTAAAAAAATTGCAAATCTGAAACAATATTAAGGCTCTCAAAATATCATTTTTTCTATTAATTCCAGTTAAAATTTTTCTAAACTCCATTTATTTTATACAAGCAAAATGTGATTAAGGAGTTTCATCAAATTCCCCCACACTAAAGCTTTGCACTCCTGGGCAAATCAAACTCAAGTAATAGTTCAGTTTTCAATGATTAACTCAATGACATTCCCAGACATGAGTTCATTAACCACATTATCCTTTCCTTAATAATCAGCAACCAAGGTGCAACCATTCACAGCGTAAGAACCAGTCTAAAGAGCAATGATTTTACTGGTAATGGGCATCCAAGACTCACAAGGGAAAAGTGTTTCTCTCCTCTCTTTTGTATAAGGGTTATTTTCACTCCTCTCTCACAGCCTAAGTCCTACTATAAGCTTGTCAAAACTCTAATATCTCCACCACTCTGAAACATTAAATCCATGTATCAAGAGGACTTGTGATAGGTTGTAATGTTGGAAAGGCTAAGATGGAAATGGAAGCAATTTGCAAATCTGACCAAATCAAGCTCATATGCATTCTAAGGAAATATAGATCTCAATAAACCAATTTTTCTCTTCATTTTTTTTTTTACAAAATTACTCCAACTTGGGTATTTACTAACAACACATTACTGCTAGTATTTTTATTGCTTTCTATTTCCAGAATCCTTTTTCTTTTTTTTTTTTTTTTTTTTTTTTTTTTTTTTTTTTTTATTTTGTTTCTTCTCTTCTCTTTCTTTTTTTTTTTTTTTTTTTTTTTTTTTTTCAACACGGCATGCCTAAGTATGCTTCAAATGTTCATGATCCCAAGTATAATCCACTAAATTCAAGTTGATACACCTAACTCTTATTTAGACAAAATAAGATGCCATCAACTCAATTTGGTTAGTCATGTAGAAAGAAGGAGAATGAATGGCTCAAAGTGGTTAGCAAGGGATTAAAGTGTTTTTAGTTTGTGTTTGGGTCTGAATGGGTTTAGAAAAAGAATGCCTCTGTCATTTACACTTCATCAAATGTATATATGTGGCCTCAATCAAGAGTTGGGACAAGTTCTAGAGAAACTTAGTACTAGAGAGTGTTACTCAATATTTAAGAAGCAATTATAGGCCCAAATTCCTTCCATGAAGGTTAATTCCTTTCAGCCCATTAACAGGAGAAAATTGCACAATGGACTAACTTTCATGCTATGAATACTCACTCCTTTTGTACTAATTATACAGAATCAGACAACCAGTCAATTCTTCATATCCAAGACATGCTCACTTTGTAATAATCAATGAGAAAATGAACTCAAATGTAGCCATGTCAAAAATCAGAGTGCCCAAGCCAAAATGTGCAGAAATTTAATTCAAGTAATGCCATGATGTCCATGCAATTCACAAACTTTGCTGGTAGAACAGAATTGAATTCGCTATGCAAGACATTCACTAAGCCAATATGAGTGTTTAATAACAGCAATACATGGCAACCATCATTCAAAAAGAATTCACTCAAGTTCACAGAAGACAGCAGCAATGAACATATAAATCTGACAGCACTAATCATCTTCTCCCCCACACTTGGCTATTGTATTGTCCTCAATACAATCAATAAAGCCAAAGCCAAACAAAATCAAGAAAGGAGTTCACACAGATGTAATGAACAACTATGTTACCTTCTACTAGTATTGCCTCTCTCCCCCACACTTATCTCCAGAAAAAGAAAAAAAAAAAAAACAAAAACAAAAACACAAAGCACAACAATTATAGAAATAAAGAAAAGTTAATGAGGGAAAGAAGCAACCTGATCAAGGAGGCTCCAAATTCTCATGGTACAACTTCAGCAAATGTCCATTAACTTTCATGCTCCTGCCACTCTCTTCATCCAACAATTCAATCATGCCAAAATTGTGAACTTTAGTAACCTTATAAGGACCATCCCATCTTGTTTTTAATTTCCCTTGCTTAAATTTAAATCTGGCCCTAAACAAGAGAACTTTATCTCCCACAGTGAAATGTTTCCTTAGGATACCCCTATCATGAATAGCCTTAGTTTTCTCTTTATACAATCTTGAGTTTTCATAGGCTTCTAATCGAATTTCCTCTAATTCCTGCAGCTGGAGTTGTCTTTCTGTTGCAGCAGATTCAAAGTCCATGTTACAAGCTTTTACTGCCCAAAATGCCCTATGTTCAATCTCAACCGGGAGATGACAAGATTTTCCATAGATAAGCCTATATGGAGACATTCCTATAGGGGTTTTGTATGCTGTCCTATAAGCCCATAAAGCATCATTTAACTTGCTACTCCAATCTTTTCTAGAGGGTTTAACTATCTTTTCCAAAATTTGCTTCACTTCCCTATTAGAAATTTCAGTTTGTCCATTAGATTGGGGATGATAAGGTGTAGACATTTTATGAACAACTCCATATTTTGCAAGTAATCCATCCACAACCTTATTACAGAAATGTGTCCCTCTATCACTTACTATGGCTCTAGGGACTCCAAACCTTGTAAATATATGAGATTTGAGGAATTTAGAAACTGTGGCTGCATCATCTTTCTTAGTTGGAATAGCTTCTACCCACCTTGAGAGGTAATCAACAGCCAATAAGATGTAGATAAAACCCATAGAAGAAGGGAATGGGCCCATGAAGTCAATTCCCCAAACCTCAAATATTTCACAAAATAACATAGGGTGAAGGGGCATTTCATGTCTTTTACTTAAACCACCAAATCTTTGGCATATATCACAAGTTTTACAATACTCATAGCAATCCTTAAAAACAGTAGGCCAATAAAAACCAGCTTCTAAAACCTTTCTGGCTGTTTTCTTACCACTGAAGTGACCACCACAAGATAGTGAGTGACATGCTGATATGATACCTTCAAACTCCTCATCTGGAACGCACCTCCTGATAATCTGATCATTACATAATCTCCACAATAAAGGAGGATCCCACACATAATATTTAGCTTCGCTTTTAATTTTCTGTACCTGAAAACGAGACAAAGAAGATGGGATCAGTCCAGTAGCTAGGTAATTAACCATGGTTGCATACCATGGTTCCTTAACTGCTAAAGCAAGCAAAACAGCATCTGGAAAATCATCACAGGTTATGTCAGGAGCATAAACTCCCTGAGTTCCAGGTGGTAAACGACTTAAATGGTCAGCAACAGTATTTTCTGCTCCACTTCTATCTCTAATGTCAACATCAAACTCTTGCAATAGAAGCATCCACCTTAACAACCTTGGTTTTGATTGTGGTTTCTTAAACAAAAATTTAATAGCAGAATGATCAGTATATATAACCACCTTAGAATTAATAAGATAAGCTCTAAACTTGTCCAAAGCAAACACAATAGCAAAAAGCTCTTTTTCGGTTGTTGTATAATTCATTTGAGCATTATCTAAAGTTTTTGAAGCATATGAAATTACTTTGGACAGTTTATCAATCTTTTGACTTAACATGGCACCTACTGCAGCATGAGAGGCATCACAAGACAACTCAAATGGAAAGTCCCAATTTGGTGCAGTGAGTATGGGTGGTGAAACAAGCATATTCTTCAGATTATCAAATGCAAATTTACATTCCTCATCAAAATTGAAATCAGCATCTTTTTGCAAAAGTTTGGATAGTGGAGAGGCAATTTTACTAAAGTCTTTCACAAATCTTCTATAAAAACCACAGTGACCAAGAAAAGACCTAAGCTCTTTCAAGGTTTTAGGATATGGTAAAGATGATATAACTTCTATTTTTGCTTTATCTACTTCTATACCATTCCTAGAAACAAGATGCCCTAACACTATGCCTTGTTCAACCATAAAATGGCACTTTTCAAAATTTAAGATGAGGTTCTTCTCTATGCATCTAGCTAAAATCTTATCCAGATTTTCTAAACAAGAATTAAAGTCATCACCATACACAGTGAAGTCATCCATGAAAACTTCCATGGATGACCCCAAAAACTCATGAAATATGGCCATCATAGCCCTTTGAAATGTTCCCGGAGCATTGCACAGCCCAAAGGGCATCCTTCGATAGGCAAAGGTCCCATAGGGACAAGTAAAAGTTGTCTTGTCTTGATCTTCAGGTGCTATAGGAATCTGGAAATAACCTGAAAATCCATCAAGAAAACAATAGTTAGTTTTTCCAGCTAGCTTTTCAAGCATTTGGTCAATAAAAGGTAAAGGAAAGTGATCTTTTCTTGTTGCATCATTTAATTTTCTGTAGTCAATACATACCCTCCATGAATTTTGCACCCTAGTGGGTATTAATTCATTTTTCTCATTTTTTATTACAGTTATGCCACTTTTTTTGGGTACTACATGCACTGGACTAACCCATTCACTATCTGAAATAGGGTATATAATTCCTGCACTAAGTAGCTTAGTCACTTCCTTTTTGACCACTTCAAGAATTAAGGGGTTTAATCTTCTTTGTGGCTGTCTTATAGGCTTAGCACCTTCTGTTAATAAGATTCTATGGGTACAAATGGAAACATTTAAGCCTGGAATATCAGCTAAAGACCAGCCTATAGCTCTCATATTTTTTTTCAGAACTGTGACTAATTGTTGCTCTTCAAATTCAGATAGTGAATTAGCTACTATAACAGGCAATTTATTGTTTTCAGCCAGAAACACATATTTTAGATTAGAAGGTAAAGGTTTAAGATCCAAATCTGGTGGTTTGATGACTGATGGAATAAGTTCTTGCGGTTCCAAAGCTCCTACCCAAGTCTTCATCTGTTCTGGAAACTTTTTCACCCTGTTCAGATCAGAAACAGCAAGTGAGTGATCTAGAGAAGAATCAAACTCAAATGAATGTAACCAATTTAAAACATTCAGGTCCTGTTTAGTTTTCTTATTGATGCCTCTGCTACCGATTTGCTTCTTAGAATAAACTTCATTAGAGGCAAACTCCAATTGCTCTTTAAACTGTTCTGGACCTAAAACAAATTCAGAAAGTAAATCATAAAAGTGTTTAATAGTTTGAAATGAACTTTCAGAATTTAAATCAAGCATTAAATCAGATTGGGTTTTCTCTAAACACAATGCTAGAGGTAGCTGCAATGTAGACTTGTCATTAACATCATCTCTTGTTGAAACAATTGCTTGCTTATCCTTATCCAAATCATCCATGACAACATCTTTTGAAACTTCATCACAAGAGGCTTTAAAGTCTTTCAACTCATTCTTTGCAATAGATTCAGCCTCTGCAAACTCAGCTAAAATTTGTCTTCCACAATCATCACTTGAAAGTAAAGAGTTAGTGGCACTAATAAAAGAAGTAGTATCAAAAGAAAAAGACTGCAAGATGGAAAGTGAGCTATCAACCGAGAGTTGGCTAATACTACACACGTCATCATTGCTGTCCAAAAAATAATCAGAGAAGAAGAAGGAATCAATCTCAGTTGTAGTCAATTCAGGTTCTACTATTTCCAAATTATCTTCATCACACAATGTCAATGCATGTTCAGCAGCAGATTCATCAATGAAAACATCAATAACCCTTAGATCAAGAAGAGAATAATCCTCAAAAGGGTGTCTCATAGCTTCATAGACATTAAATTTGATTACATGATCACCTACTTCCATTGTAATATACCCATCCTTCATGCTAATGACTGTATTTGCTGTTCGAAGAAATGGTCTTCCCAAGATTAAAGGTCCTTCAAAGACTGACTCACGTGACATGTCAAGGACATAAAAATCTACTGGAAAAACCAAATCTTTTACCTTTACTAATATGTCTTCTAACAGTCCAAAAGGTTTTCTAGTGGTTCTGTCTGCTAACTGAACAATCATGCTAGTATTTTTTATAGAATCAATGCCTAAAGATGTGTAGATAGACATAGGCATTACATTGATTGCTGCCCCTAAGTCTAAAAGGGCACTAGCAATGTTCAATTTACCTATGGTACAAGGAATACTAAATGCTCCAGGATCAGCACATTTTACAGGAATTTGTGGCTTGAATAAAGCTGAAACACTAGAACCAATCTGCACCATCTCATTAGGTTTACATTTTCTTTTATTAGTGCACAAATCCTTCAAGAATCTCATGTATTTAGGCATGCTTTTCAAGAAATCCAGCAATGGAACATTGACTTCTAGCTTGCTAAACAAATTCAAAGCTTCTTTTTCTAATTTTTCATTTGAAATTTTTTTATTAAGCAGAAAGGAATTAGGAAATGGAAGTTCTGAAATTCTTACCTCTTTTTCTGGATTTGGACAGCTTCAGATGCAGTAGAGTTTAATTGCTCCTTATTTTTCCTCTTCAGTTGCTGCTCCTTTTCTTCTGTGACAGTTCCCTCATCCTTACTGAAGTGGTGATGTGTGCAAGTTTGATGTTCAGAATCTTCAACTTCATCCATATCAGATTGATTTATCATCTTTCTTGCCCTTGATCGTAATTGATTCTCCTTCCCACTTTCAGACTTTAATAAATGTCCTTGAGCACTATTCTCTTTCATACAGCCTTCTTCACAATCACTCTCTCCTTCATCAAAGTGGGCAGCAACTTGAGAATTATAATCCTCCTTGTCATCAGTGGCAAATTTCACTTGCTTTCCACTTCTCAATGTTATAGCATTTAAGGACTTTGGATTGATTACAGTATTAGATGGCAGTGCACCTCCAATTTTTGCTTGAACTTCATTGAGTGTATTAGCTATTTGTGTAACAAAAGTATTCAGATTTGATGACTTTGTCTCCCACTGCTCAAACTTATTCTCCAAGGCAGCAAACCTAGAATTACTCACTGCATTTGTACAATCCAATTTAGACCCCAATTCTTCCATAGTTGACAATATCTTGGTCAAATTCTCATCATTCTTTGATGAAGAAGCTCCTTGTAGAGGTACCATAGCCCTTTGATTTTCTGCAGAATTTCTACTCTCTTGAAACCTATTCAGCCCTTGAGATGCCCTTTCCCCTCCTTCTCTCCATCTCAAATTTGGATGATCTCTCCATCCTTCATTGTATGTATTGGAAAAGGGATTTCTTTGTTGAAACTGATTTGGTCTATTTGGATACATGGCTGCTAGGTCTTCATAGTGTGCAGGACAGGTCTCACTAGTATGCATAGGTGATGCACAGTGAGTACAAGAAGGTCCCACTAGAGCTTGGGAAGTATTTACAGCATTACAAGCCTTCGGTTGCCTTTCATTTTCCAGCCTTTCTAGCCTTTTATCCATTTTTGACAACAGCTGAACCAACATATCTTGAGAGTTATCTGTAGTAACTTCACTAACACCTATAGCATCTCTTGTGTAAAATTGTTGATTGCTGTTAGCCATAGTCTCCAATAATTCCCAGGCCTTATTAGGTGTAAGAGCAAAAATAGAGCCATTTGCAGCAGCATCTATACTCATCTTATAAGAGGGCAGTAAGCCTTCATAGAAATATTGCACAAGGTTTGACTTACTACATTGATGATTTGGACAGCGATTAATAAGAGTCAAATACCTTGTCCAATAGTCATACAAAGATTCTTGGTCTCTTTGTGAAATCCCATAAATGGCCTTTCTTAGCTTGGAGATACGTGAGGCTGGAAAATATTTGTCTAAGAAAGTTTTCTGCAATTGTTCCCATGTGAGTGTAGCATAATGTTGAGGTAGGGTATGAAGCCATTCCTTAGCTCCTCCCTCTAGTGAGAAATGAAAAACCTTCATTAGCACATCTTCCAGCTTAGCTTCAGGAGGTTTCATGGCTGAACACACTGAATATAAAGTATCCAAATGCTGATAAGCATCATTCCCAGCCAGGCCATAAAACCTTGGAAGAGCACTAATCAATGATCCCTTGATTTCAAAATTTGCAGCATTGGCGTAGAAACCTTTAGGAGTACAATGGGCAGCAGTATTGTTTATGTCTCTGATGCTTCTAGTATCATCCTCATTTGCATTGTTTCTTTGAGCCATAATGAAATGGTTGTCTATAAATTCACCTGCAGCAAAATCTGAGTCAGAAAAATTATTAGAATCACTTGATTGGCTAGTGGGTGTTATGTGAGATGTTTCCTCCCTATTTTCCAAACCTACAGTTCTTACGTGTTTGCTCTTTTTCAATTCCCTTAAAGTCTTATTAAGATCTGGATCTAAAGGTAAAAGTTCCCTATTTCTGGTCATAAACTTTTCTCTCCTCTTTTTTTTTTTTTCAAAAATAGCAGCAATAAAACTAAATGACAGCAGAATCAAAATCTCCAAAATAATGCAACTCTAAGCAGAATCACAGCAAAACAGAAACCAAAAATTTTTTTTTTAATAACAGATTGAAGAGCAAAAATTCTAAAAAAAAAAAATTCAAGGCAGATTACAAAACACTCTAGCAACTGAGAACCAAGGAGACAAAGCTCCCCGGCAACGGCGCCAATTGATAGACTCTGTCGTAGGAGCTTATCAAAAATTCTAGTTTGCAAAAAAAAATATGTAGTAATTGTGCAAGTCCTAGGTCGATCTCTTGAGGAGCTAAGATTCCTTGAAAATCAGTTAAAAGAGTGTTCAACAAATTAAGTTGAAGAAAATTATCCTATGCAAATTGTTTGTTCAGAAATTTCTTTGAAGAGTAGAATAAGAAAGAAAATGATCAGAAGCAGAATATCAAAAGAGTAGAATTGAAATCAACAGATTGAGAAAACTTCCTTCGGAGAATTCCCTAGCCTTCATTGTCTATTCATATTTCGTTTGCATTGATTAGAAAGATAAATCTGAATATGCCTTCTCAGATTAAGAACATGAAATGCATTCAGAGCTCCTAGATGAATACTAACAGCATCCATTAGATTTTTAATCAACTCAGTTACAATCTGATTTGAACAAATCGAAAATCATAACCGAATCTACTCCAAAACAAAGAGCATTAGACACCTAAACACATAGCACATTCAAATCCTGATTTAACAATCATAAAGAAGTACATAAACTCAGCTAATAAGATCAGAAATCACACGCTCTGACCAGAGAAGAGTATTTCCAAATCCAGAAAAAATAATCTGAACAAACTCCCTTTCAAGCTCCATGACTCAGGCTTCGGTTGAATCTCCAAAGGAAGAAGATGATTTAGCTCCTCATGGTTGTACGCGTGGTACTTGCAGACTCTGAAGTTCGCTTTGCCATTGATGAACCAGTGCGAAGTGGGAGATGTGGCGGAGACGGTGAGAGAGTCCGAAAACGAGAGAGAGAAATATTAGAAAAAGGATGATGTCAAGCCGTGCGGTCCTCCTCTTCTTTAATAATAATATATCATTTCATAGATCCTCCGGCCCCCCACTTCTTTCTTTAATTTCCGTCCAATTCCCTTCGGTCCCCACACTTCATTTTCAACTTGAATTCTTGGTCAAAGAAGAGCTACCCACGTGTCCCTCAATGCAAGTTGAATTTGTGTACAGCTGGCTAGCACAATTGGTTTTAGACTTTCTTCAAAAACTCCACATTTTGGTATTTTGAAGTTGGCTCCGTATTTTCCCAATTTGCCCCTAAAAAAAATTGCAAATCTGAAACAATATTAAGGCTCTCAAAATATCATTTTTTCTATTAATTCCAGTTAAAATTTTTCTAAACTCCATTTATTTTATACAAGCAAAATGTGATTAAGGAGTTTCATCACCTTTCCTTCTGGTTGAATTCAAGCATAATATAAAAGAACATAAATAATGATGTATTCAGCAACAATGCTAATTACTTAAATATTCTTTAAATATAGAAATATTCTTCAAGCATAAATATAAAAAGACAACAACTAGGAGAAACAGAACATAAATATTCTTCAAATAACTTAAATATAGAAATGGAAAATACACCAGAATGTCTAGCAGTCCATCACCAAAGGCAAACAATATATTCTGGAGCAATGATAATTACTCCTAGTGTCACTGTAACTACAATGGCTACTTTCAACCCTCTCTTCCCTCCATCTCTATTCAAAGCAGTAAATAGTTTAGAATCTATATATTGAACAAATTGAGAAATAAAGACAGCAAGAAATATAATTACATTTTTTGTCCCCCGAAATATTGAATCTACCAAGTTCAGAAGGGGCTTCGTTGGCCAAAACACAAAAAAAACAAAAACAAAAACAAAAAAGAAGTTCAGAATGGGCTTCACGAATCCACTGCTCCACTTGAGAATCATAAAATGTTGATTATGTTTCCAATCCAAGATATGCAGCCAATTGCAGCATCATATGCATTTTCTGTACAATTACAATCCTTTAGGCATTTCTCTTCTTGGAAGTTTCAAAAACTTATCACCTTTGCCAGTATCACTCCCATTTTTCACCTATCCCCACTGCAGTGATTCCCTTCTCACACATCCACTTGTCCAGTTTTGTCAATTCCATTCATCAGCATTTCAGAGGAATTTCTAGAATCACACCTTCCAAAAGCACCACATAAACCATAAATATCACGGAGTGAATCTCAGATTGGTGGCACCTCAGCTTTGTGTTTGTTCATCCAGGTGGTTAATACTAGTTTTCCTTCTGAACTCAAAACCAAAGGATCAAAGAAAGCCTCATTTGGCAAAGAATATGTGACGTGAACAGACCCATTTTCTTCCCTTCCTATATTGAATCCACTTAGATACTCTGCAGTATACATCTTGGCCAACCCAAAATACATGACCATTCCAAGGACCTGACTTCCAATATGGCCGTGTTTGATTCCAGATGAACACATCAGGGGTACTGGGGCGTTCCAGCCTGAGAGAGAAGCTTCCAATAGATGGATGAGGAGGGCTCTTCCATGATATAAACTTCACTTTCTCACCTGTCTTTTGGTTAGTACTCGTTACCAAAATTGCATCGAATGTATTACCTGAATGTTTGGAACTCTACCATAGTGTCTTCCCAGTATCGTCTAGCAGGACCAAGTTTCCCGTATTGAGAGGTTGGGCAGTGGAATTGGATGCCGCCTCTGATATATTTGATGTCTTTGATTCAAGATATCAAGATTCTTGTCCTCAGATACTGCAAGAATCCCGGAAGAATCCCTCATTGGTTGATTTTTGTGAGCTTACCCAGATGACATTGGAGACAGAAACATGCCAGATTCCTAGGTAGCGATTAGTTGTATTTTTGGGGCTGAAGAATCCCGGTTCAAACATACCAATGTCTGAGCTTGCATCTTCAGAATTTCTGATGAACTGAGATGTTGTAATGGTGTCTAAGGCAATGGTAAAATCTACAAAAAAGCCAGAAAGTACAAGAGCAACAGGTAATAACTTTCCAAGTGAACCGATTCCCATGATTTGAAAGAACGCTCTTCAATTTCAGAAAGCTTAGTATACTAAACCAAAGGGAACTATGACGTTACAGATCTTTTGTATGTAAAAGACAAATTTGCTCGTTATTCAAGAAGTAATTATTTTTATTCTTATTGTGAAGCACTGCTTTAAAGACTGCTTTTTGTCACTATGCTTGTTTACCCCTTAATTTTTTGTCCATAGTATTCTATCCACCTACCTTGGAATTTACATATACGCATCCTTGCATGTATAAATATTGCTCCATTCACCCACGAATTACTGTTTGAAGCAACAAAATCATAGCTGTTTTTTTTTCATATTTTAGTTTCTTATATGATATAATGAAGAGGGTATTAAAGCTCAACCAAGGATTCCCTTGCCAATGTTACTTAAGCTGTTCTTCAAATGCTGGTTTGAAAAGTTAGCTTTGGATCAATGTCAAAATGTCTTCATAATATTGAATGATCCTTCTCACTCTTCTATTTTCCTAATGAAAATATTGGTCTCCCTTTTGATCAATGTCAAAAAGTCTTCATAATGAACAATCCCTTGTGTTTTTATGCCTGATACATAAGTTGTCCTTGATCACATTACTTCAACTGGATTCCACCTTCTATCCGACAATTTGTGTTTGTAGAATCTGATGTGAAAAATTGCAAAATGGGGGCAATGTGTATCAGGAGTTTAAATCCTAGCCAAGGATTATTATCCAAAAGGGTCCAGCTAATTAAAACACTTGTGTGTGTGTGTGTGTGTGTATAAATATATAATATTCTCCTTTCATAACTTCACAGAAGCATGCGGTTTCCTTCTTCCCTTGTTTCTATGTTTTACACTCGTCACAATGAATAAGTGATAGAACTTGCACATCTTACTGATAACAGACCATTTTGCAAAATTTAACTGAAAGCAATAATCACCCAATCCTATACACTTAAGGTGTCAGATGCATTTCTCATGCTGTAACACTAGCGGTATAAATATGTTCGTGAAAACATATCAATATATTGCTCAGAACAAACAGAAATCACAGCTTGAATTTGCAAACCAGCATTAGAAGGAGGGAATGTGGCGCATAAATATTCATTAAATACGATGGATATATTAAATATTTAGGACTGACAAGGCAGATTTTTTTAACTATAAACAAGGTTGAAGATCTTGAAAAAACAGAGACATAATAATTCCTATCTATCTCCCACCAAACTTTGAGATAGTTACGTTATTGATGGAACATGTGACATTGTCATTTGGAGTTTGCTCTGCAGTACAAGACATGGTTTGCCTTAGGATGAACGCAGGTTAGCTTGGACGAGAAATATCCACAATATCACTTTGAAGCATTGACATTTACAGAAGCCATAGTGGGCCTATCTTTTGCAAGTTCTTGCACACATAGAAGACCTATATGTACGCACCTCAAGAAATCCTTGTCAAAGCCTGGATCATATATTTGTGGATCTATTAGAGGTATAACATTACCATTGAGTCATAATTTCCATGCCTAAAAAAATTAACAAAAAAGGAATTATAACTGTTATAATTTGATGTTTTGTCCTTCTTGACAAAGATATTCTAGAGTTATTTTATGAAAGGAAGATAAAAATAGGAGAGGCTTACGAATCCTAAAAGCATGAGAGACTCTGCATCTTCATAAAAGCTAGTATTTTTCCTTCCAATAATAGTCTCTAGCAACAAAATGCCAAAGCTAAAAACATCAGATTTCTCAGAATACAATCTTTCTGTTGCATATTTTGGAAAAATGTAGCCACTACGTTTAAACAATATATCTTTGAGCTTTCTGCACGTCATTGATATTATTATCTTGGGCAAAGGAAAAGGGATACTTGCTATGTTCTAACAATTCTTTTAGTGGTTGGTTGATCTTCACCTCCTCCAAAATGTTTAGCTAGCCCAAAATCTGATATTTCTGGATTCATTCTTTCATCTAATAAAATATTACTTGCCTTCAAATCCCACTTCATTGAAACTTAGAAATCAATTCCACTTCGTTGACAAATTCATCCATATCCTGTCCAGATGATCTAGATAATCTCTTTATTGCAATTTCCTGACCATCTTCAAACTTTCCCTGCAATAAAATAATTTTAAAAAAATAGGTAATCATGTATTGAAAGAAGATAAACTTTAAAAAAATAGAAAAAACGAAAATCACCTTGTAAACTGGACCAAAACCACCCTGTCCAAGTTTTTTATTGCAGTTGCCAACTTTCTAAAATTGAACAATGGTAGCTCTTGAATTTTGACTTGCTTCAGGTTTGTTATCTTATTGCTGTTGTGAATTTGGGTATGCCTTTCCCCTCTGATTTACCCATCTTTCTCCCTATAATTTCATTCAAAAACATATACTGCTATTCTAATTCCGGGTTCCTCTACATGAGTAAACCATATGAAGTTCTATATCAAAATGATGAAACTTAAATGTTCTCTAGATTCTCTATGATTATGAAGTTTCTTTGTATCAATTCTACGTGAAACAATGTGCTCTCTCTGTTTCTTTCTGTCTCCTCCCCCTCTTTATCTATTTTCTTCTTCTTCTTCTTCTTCTTTTTTTTTTGGGGGGGGGGGGGGATAAAAATTAATGGGGAAATTTGACTTCAGTTTTCAAAGAAGGATTTATCCCCCGTATCATTTATTAACATGAGTTAAAATCAACAATAATTTCTAACTTGAAAAATTATTAGATTTTGTGCAGAATTACCTTATCAGTGACTTGCCTGTTTTACTCACTTTAAGCCCTTGTATTTCGTATATTTATGTCATGCACGTGCTTAACAATCGGAAACAAAACCATTGATCCCTTGAATGAGGTCTTAAATGAAATTGAAGCTCACCTTTTTGCTTTGACACTTTTCTCCATAAGAAATATCCAAAGGCAGTAATGAAAACTATTCCTATTAAGACTGATATTAGAATAGCTGTTGTCATTTTCCTCCTGTCTGTACCTGCATCAAAGGGAAGACCATTCAGATAATCTTCATTTTCTGATGAGATAAGTTCAACGCTATACCTTGTATATTATCATTAAAAGAGGTTGAAAAACAATAAAGTTTCCCGGGTATCCAAAAAGAAAAAACGGCTCCACGTTATAATTCTAACGAAGAACCTAATAATATAAATTGCAAATAAAAATAGAAGTGCCAGTGTTTACATGGATATTTAACATGACATGATGTCTGAATTAGTCATAAAATAAAATAGATGATGCTTGACTTAAATTTGAAGCTTTGTTCTTGGGTGTCATGCACAGGTTGGAGGAAAAGCACAATACCTAGCTCTGAGTGGGCCAAACGTATATAAAAATCAACCCCTCCGAATGGGAAGATTTGTAGGTCAAGTAAATCTACATTCCAAACCATACAACCAAGGCTTCTGTCATAGGCATAAGCCATGCAAGAGCAATTCCTTAGGCACATAACTTGACCATCTATAATATCCCCAGAGTTAGAAGGTAGCATTTCTGCATGGTCTAGTGATTTTATCCTTTCCAGCTTAAAAAACCCATCTGTTTTGCTAGCTTGAGAACCTTTTTTGTCTCTTCCACACTGAAGTGTTTCTCTTCTAATGCACCCACTAGTCCATTTCTGCCTTGCCCATTCTTCTTTGTTCTTTGGTTCAAACCCTTCCAAGCAGCCGCAGATTAGTGAGCCCTGCTTATTGCAGATTCCATATGGGCCACATATGCCATAAACATTACACGTAGAATGAAAACCTTTCCTCCGAGTTTCCCAAATATTTGCCCTAGAATTCCAAATCATTGGTTTCACTATGCCTTGAGAATCTAATATGATGGTCATCAAGATAGACTTGTTTATGTGATCATAAGATATGTTATAAATCTCTCCCTCTTCTTTAATCTGAACACCACTCTTGAAGATAGATTGAGTCATCCAAGATATTCCAATGAAGGCTATGCCATCCCAGGGACCAGATTGCCAGCAAGGATGATTTTCTTTCCACACGACTATTTCAGTGACATTACGTGGTTCAAGACTGAAAGAAAATCCTCCATAGGATGGATCGTATGTACTTTTCCATGATGCAAGTTGCATCTTCTGGCCTGTTTTTTTATTGGGGTCCAGTTTCATGCCTTCTAATAATGCATTGCTAGGATGCTGGAAACTCTGCCACAGGACTGCAGCAGTAGTTCTATCCATGAGGACAAGATTGCCAGAATCTAAGAGTTGAGCACTCGAATTTGATGCCGTTGAGACATTTGTTGACCAAACAACCTGTTCTTGCCCATTCAAAACAAGAAGATTGTGATTTCCTGATATTGTCAGAATCCCAGAAGAATCTGTTAGTGGATCGTTTTTGTTAGCCACCCAAACAACAAAGGATTCAGACATAAACCCAATTTCTAAGTAGCAACTTGTGGAATTCTGAGGTCTGAAAAATGCCGGAGTGAACATGCCATTATTTGAGCTCACCGTTTCAGGTTCTTGGATCAACACAGATAGCGCGACGGTGTCCAAGCCACTAATCAGAAGAGTAAAAGCGAACAAATATATGAGAAAAGCAAGTAACAAGCAAGTATTTTCACTGAATCCCATGAAAAGCATGATGATGATCAGAAATATAGAAAGAAAATGGGTTTGATCGTCAAACACTGCAAGCAGTGCTAGCGATCTTATAATATTTCTACATACAGTACAGCTACTGAATAATCTCATATTCATCGATCCTAGTCTTCTAAACATGGTGTGAGCAACAGAATTTTGACGCGTACCTGTCATTTTCTTGTGTTTCTCTAGCCTCTGAGCCACATATTTAAAATTGAAATTAGCAGAGAAAGTGGTCTTGTCTGATCACAAAATCAACAGAAAAGGTTCAGTCTTTTACACATCCAAAAGAGAAAAATGTAACGTCCAAATTGTTTTCTTTTCTAAAACAAAACTACCTCTCTGACTAACTAATTTGCATCTGAAAGAGACATATCAACTTGGAAAGTTGCAATCCTAAATCTAATAATATCTTTCCTTTATGTCAATCTTGAGGTAGGAGGAGACTCTAGTATTTCTAATAGGATTAGGAATAGATTTGTCTTTCCGCCTATCTATATAACTTAAACATGTACCAGTCTGGTCCTTTTTATTAGTCCGTCTTCAGAGAAAATGTTGGTCCTTAATGTAAGTCCATCCTAAGGATATTAAGAGGTACTTTCCAATTTTGCCCCTTCTTAAATGCAATGAAAAAGTACAGGATGTTTTGATTGGAATTTGACTTCTTGAACCTCTTGTCTCTCTCTCTCCTTTTCTAAAGTTTTCATTTTCGATGGTCATTATGCTTTGTGCAGTTGAGTGTCTTTTTCATATCTACTCTAGTGACAAGCTGAACCACCCCCCTCTTGTCCTTTTCTCCCTATCTCTTTGTCTCTCCAACTTTTCATTTTCTGTGCCCACACTACTTCATCCATCCGAGTGTTTGTTTTCATGCCCATACTGCTTCTTTTATTCCAATCAGATTTGGTGATCCACTCGAACTGCTCGTCTCCTTATTTGGCTGTTGTGATGAGAAACAACAAGGAGTTGATTACAAGAGATGAAGTTTCATATGATTGGGTAGTAAAGGATTCTGAAGACAGTGAAGATTCTGTTATACCATCTCATTTGCCGCACGATATGCCGTCTAATCTTGTCATTAGTCAAACATTGCCAAAGCAAAGAGGAGATGATTCAGATATGAATGGTGACCTCTTCCATTTGGTCGTTGAAGACTCTCTTGAGCGTGAGGGATGCCAAGTCAGTCCATTCGACTTGAACCAGCTACCAGAGGAGGAGGAAGTAGAGTCCAAGATGACAAACATGGTTTATGGATCTGATGAAACCATCTCTCTCAGGAAAGACTATTGTGAAATTAACCTTAACAAATTTTTGGAGGATGAGTGCGATGAGGATAACGATGCAGAGAAAGAGCAAAAGCGATTCATAGGGTCAATGTTGAAACTTTATTTTTTTGATTTTTATTGAATGTACAGCTATATTAATATTATGACGAAGGAAAATGGTTTTTGGTTGTTGATGATGTCGTTTTTGGCCATCTGGCTTTTGGTTTTGTTGAGGGTGTTCTGCTACTTTTCCGATAGAATCTAAGTAATTCAACACTATATTATTAGTTTTAGTCTAGTTTGGAGCCAAATGTAAAGTTTAATCATGACTTATTTATATTTTTTGAAGAAAATGCTAAGACTTTGTCAATGTCTTTTCTTGCAAAAGAAATCACATATCAAATATATATTCAATCACTTAAGACCATATGCAAAAAAATCACATATCAAAAAATGCACAGAGAATGATATTGTTTTACCACCATGACATTACTAATGAAAATTCATTAAGTTGCAAAGTTCCTAACTTTAAACTAATTCAGTTAGCCCACATGACATTGTTCAACCTATTGTAATTAAAATTAGTAAGCTTAAACTAAGAGATAAATTGACCATACAATAATTTAAACAAATAAACTTAAAAAGAGTATTTCATCCCCTATTATGGTATCATGCATCTACTTCTTCTAATTGTGCCAAAACTTCTTGTACTATAGATGTATCACACTTCAATTGATTTGGGAGTCCACCTTCTCTTTGTACCACATATTTGAACCAATGAGGGCGTTTACACCTATTTGAACCTCTAGCCTTCATAACTTCCACCATAGTTGCTTGCAAAGTTAGGAAGATTTTGTTGAGAGGCTTTAATAAGATTTCTTCACAGCATCAATGAGGGCATCTACAGTTTTGGGTGCTTTTTTGTGTTGTAGTGCTTGAATTGCATTAAAATAACCAAGATCTAACACATTTAAGTTTGGAGAGTTTGGTGGTTGAGACATCAAATGAATGTCAAATCCACTATCACAAGTAACCCGACGAAACTCTTCATCATTATCATTTATGTGACATGGAACATTGTCTCGTTGTATGATAATTGTTTCTCCTACATCATCCCTTGGCCATTTTTCCTTTATTGTAGGTAACATCATATTGCAAAGAAAGTTTCTGCATACTTCTTTATTAATCAATGAAATTGGCTTTGCTACCAAAGTACCCGCATCTCTATTTACGCTCATTCTCTTTGTTGGCTCATAAGTCACAAGAGGGAAAACACCAATTTTGCCAGAAAAAGTTTCATTACCATCACCATCAAATCTAGGTCTAGCCAAAGCTAACAAGAACATAACCTTCCCAATGTAGTTCTTATTTTTGCACATTCGATGTGGATCCTCTTCAGTAGCTTCCAAATAATAATTGTACTTCTTTTTAGTCATGTAAAACCATTTTTCATGCATATGTATAATGTTATGCATAGATTTGAAGGTTGGACCATCTGATATGCTATAATCTTCAAGCATTGATAAGCAAAACCACAATCGAGAAATCATATTTTCATATTAAGAAGGGTTTGATTGTGTTTGTTTGACGTCGTATAACCTTGGCCTTCATTAATCTTATAAGTGATGTTTTATTTATTTGTAATGCAAATGATAGAGACCTAAGTGTTGTCCGCTGTCGAAGAGGGACCTCATGTAAGCATTCCTCATCCAGCTGAATTCTCTTACATCCATAATTTTTGGTCTTCCTATGAGATGCTTCATTTGTTTCCTTCATTCGATGCCATATTCGCTGAATAGTTTTTCTGCCAACGGAGTACATTTATGCTATCTTATTCATTGTACCCGGCATTAGCTTCCCATTTGCAAATGACTTCAGCAAGATATTACTTATCACTCTCTGTTCTTCATTTGTTAGAAATTTTCTTCGCTTGATTAATGGTTGGCTTGAAGACTCTCCTGTTTCATTCATAGGAAAACACAAGTAATAAATGATATCATGTATTCAACAACAGGTATGCGGAATATGTTATAAGTATGTGACTGCATAATATGATTTTAGTATGTTTAGAATAACAAAATTACTTTGCTTTAGGAAGTACAATAGCATTATTTCAACTATCACCTTGCTTATAGATTGACATTGTCTACTAGTTGAAAAGGTATGCTCATACATTGTTACAATTTTTCTACTTGTTTAATGAATTAAGTCACTGATTCATTTAAATTTCAATGTAATGTTGTTTTTTCAATTTTTGGCTGATGTTGGTTCAGTTTATTAAAGCTTTAATAAACGATCACATTGTCAAAGGTGAATAAAGCATCTTGAGTTTATTAGCATTGCATTGGTTGAGTTTATCTTCTTTTGCTTTCTTTATCCAATATTGGAAAGTTTTGTTTTTCACATTGAAAAGTATCATACCTCCTATTGCAGTGTTTAACTCGTCTCTTGTAGGTTCAGCTATTTGTGTGGTCGTGCTCTATTCCTCCTCAAACTCCATATCTTCGTGTATATCATTGTCATCTAGGAATTCATCTTCCAAACTTATGTTCAGGTCCATTCCATGTTGGTCACTAAAGGCATTTTGATTGTTGTGTGGTTGGGGAACATCATCATTCTCATCACTGCACACTGGACGGGTGTTCAAGTCTGGTAAGCAAGATTGCATGTTCTCTATTTCTGCTTCATCCTAACAGAGCCTGTTAGAATCACCTAAAATGGCCGCATCTTCATTTTGTGAACCTGGGTGAATGTTTGAGTTTACAATCTCATCCATTTCATCTTCCAAACATGGTAAGAGGTTTAAATCTATTGACTCTCGTTTGTGGTCTTTCATGAGATCAAGTGTGGAATTTTCATGCTTTCTTTTGGTTTACCTTTTATAAATGCAATACATTTTGGTGATTTTTAAAATATTCCTTTACCCGCCTCTTTTTTCCAAAATTTTTACACTCAAATAGCACTCAATCTGATTTTCAGGAAAACGAAAAGAGGAGGAAGGAGTTTTTTATGTTGGTATGATTGTTATCCTTTGGAAATTTTCAAACTCCAATCTGTTAGGCATGTTGGGAAGAGTGAAAGATGAGTGAGAGAATCATGATGCTATAAATTGTTAATAAAGAGAGAGAACGAAAGTGGTGGCTAGCGTCAGATAAGACTTCACATGGTTTTTTTCCTATTATTATAAAACCCATTATTATTCAATATACCAAGGGCAATCGTGGAAAAAAGTTTTAATCTCAGACATAATAAATGGCCCAACTGTCATGTATTGGTATGCGGGAATTGGTTAAAAGAGACCAATAAAAAGGACCAAGTGGTATGCTCTATATTACTATTCACATGAACAATAGTGGCTTAATTTAGCATTTGGACTCACGTGTTGGGTTCCATGCTAAAATCTTGTCTCGAAAGTAGAAGAGGGCAAACCAGCTTTATGACCGAAGAGCGTGCATACTGATTTTAATCTTTTCCCTATTCGAATTCCATGGTTTTAATGATGTTGATCAGATCATTGCGGGCATTTTTTTTTTCCCTTCCAACTGCACCAAAGTATAGAAACGGCAACAATTTCAGAAATGGCAGCAATTTTCATGTTCGTCTCTTTACTTTGTTTTTGTTTTTTAGGTTGAGGCATGTCCTATGGCTTACCTTTTGCTAAGTTTTTTTGCCATAAAACTATAGTTTTAGCATTCCACAAAGTTTTAGTCGTGTTTAAAAATAAGATGATTTTTTTCAACTATAGATAAAACTGTACTGAAAAAATAAATTGACATTTATATTCAACTTGGGTTTGCTAAATTTCCGATCAAATACTTCATGTCATTCTATTTCATATTGATATGTAATACTAAATGGTTCATTCTAAAAGTAGTTTTCACATCCATATAAATTATATTGAATTGATTTGTTAGAATAGCTATAATAAAAAGAAACTGCTGATTACACTTGAGTAAATCATCGCAGCATCATTATTTGTTTATAAATTATAATATTGTTTTGCTGCCACTATAGAGTGATAAAGGTTTCATAATAAAGTAAATTTTACTCATGCACTGCACGGGGAAGTCAATGCTAATTTGCATTAATATGTAAAAACTTTTATGTAATATCATTTTGAATGTCTTTTTCTTAAAAAAATAATTTACAGAAATTAAAGAAATTAATTAAATTAATTATTTATATAAAAAATATGTTTTGATTTTTTTAAAATAATTCCCAATCCTTTTTTGACCGATCATAAAAGAAATTAACTACCCCCTTTGTCTCCAAGCCTTCAAAAATTAATGAGGATGCACAAGGCCAATCATAGTTAAGGTCACGATTGGTAGGTGGGATTCATTTTTTATGGAATGGTAATGGGATTGGGAATGAGACTCTTATTTTATGTTTGGAAGGAATACTTGTATTTATTTTATTTTATAATAAGATATACATAATTAAAAGACTATAATACTCCTTTGTATTTTTGGGACTCCAACCTTGTGCAGCCGTATGAATGTGAAACAGCAGAATCATCTACACACACATATTTTTTCAAAAAAGTACATTAAATTTTGCCTGATTTTAAAATTAAAAATAAATAAAAATAGATAATATATCTTAAAAATCAGAAATGGATAGTTGGGAATAATAATTAATGTTGCTGTAAATGAAAAGCCTTAAGGTACGAAATACGAATAAAAAAAAATTTGCATAGATTCATCATCCTCAATATATAATGAGGCAAATTGAAATCCTTTTCAAAAAATTGCAAATTAATTAACTAACATATAAGCAACATTAACATTAGATAATAGAAAACAGAAATAACGGTAAACTAGAGCTAAACTTACATATTCTAAATCAAAAATCTAAATAGGGGCATTTTTGTCTTTTGAGTTTTTTAATCCTAGGATTTAAAAGCCATTACCATGGGGGAGGTGGGATTGTATAATCCCACATATGTGGTATTGTTCAATCCTTGGTAATCCTCAATACCTCACACCAAACATCACAATTTGATCCATCCCCTCCCCTTAATTCCACTTACCAAACGTGACCTAAGATCCCTTGCACTCAGTTAAAGGCAAATGGTCCCTTAATTCCTATACTTAGAGAAAAAATTTATAAATTAAAAGACAAAGTAAATCAAAATCTTATATCTAATATGAAAGCAAATCATTTAACTAATTTTTATATTTCGAGCCACAAGAATTAATAATTTTTGTTTACACATGTTTTCTCTCTTTTTAATATTTCTTTGTTTACTATCCACCCCAACCTAAAGTTATTATCATATTCTTATATTCATTAAGCAAAAGGTCTACATTTAATCTTTTAATTTTATATAATATTTTATTTTAACCCTTTAATTTTATAAAATATTTTTTCCAATTTTGACTCTTGCATTATTAAAAGAATGTAAATATAGAAATTTTAAATGTCACAAAATATTTTCAAATGCTCATATATTAAGTTTATTTTAAAAAATTAATAATTGTTAAGAAAACATTATTTGATATTAACAGTGTTCGGTTAGAAGAATATAAAAATATTTTATAAAGTTAAAGAATTAAACTAAAATCTTATGTAAAATTATACCTTCGAAGATGTATTTCTAATTTGAGTAAAATACTCTGACTATCTTTCTAGTTTGCATCAATTATAAAAATCTCCCACCTGTTTTAAAAACATAAAGTTTAGTCCAATTATTTAACATCATTAAAAATATTCTAAAAAGATTCTAAAAATATTATTTTTAACTGAAATTTATATTAAAATAAATTTTATTTACTATTTTATCCCTCGTTCTAATAAATTTCTAAATTATATCAATTTCCTTTAGTTAAGATAAACATCAAATATTAGATTAAAAATCTAACTAATTTTTTAATATATATATACTTGACTAAATAAATGTTTGTAACGAAGATCTGTTTAAAAGTTTTGAATTATAAATTTAAATAAATTTTTAGAATCTTTTTAAATAAATTATTAGAATTTTTTTCAGCTCTCTTGGCTCCCAGTCAATTTTAAGGCTACAAGAATCCACAGAACCTCGACAGAAGTGGGTCCAACAATAAACGCGCACACATTATAGTGCCGATTTTTCTTTGTTGGTGAACTTGAAATGATAGTGGAAAAGATTAAGGCAGGAACGAAGCATAACTTGCATATGTACAGCCTAATACTGTTGGTAGTTCTAGGAATAATAAATAATTATTAAGTTGTGAAGGTTAAATAGGAATACATTGAACTTGAAATATGTTTTTACAATTTGAAAAAATCAAAGTAAATAACTTCTAATGAATGTGATAAAATATATAAATTATAAAATTTTATGATTTAGATCAAAATAAATAAATTTTATAACATATTAGAAATTTTAAAAATAATAATAATTTTATAAAAACCGTTTTTAGGAAAAATAGATGTCTAAATAATTATTAGGTTAAAAAGGGGTATTTTGGCAAAAAAAAATTTAAATTCAAACTTAACAGTCAACTAACATTTTGGATGGATGGAAATAAAATTTTAAATATATTAAGGAGGTTTATGTAATATATGTTTATATATATTTATTTTCAAAATAAAAAAGAGTTTTCTGTAATTGAATAGAAAGATGATCCGTGTATTTTACTCTTCTAATTTTTATCTATTCATTATCATATATTTATACCCGCACTTTTTTGAATTTGGAGATCCAAATTTAGACGTGCGTAGAGGAAAAACTAGATTTAAAGGTATATTGTAAAAGTGAGGGAGGATTTTGTTGGAAAAAGAATTTTTTGTGCTTTTAACGTCTTGACTCATTGTATCTAGGGGGAAAAAAAACGTCATGACTCAAATTATTTTAACGTAATGACTATAAATTTGGGAAAATCCCATTTAAATATAAGGAAATAAATCTTAAATTAGGTCGGTCAATTCAACAAATCCTTAATTAGGTCAATGACTTAATTTTGAATTTGTGAATGTGGGTTACGTTATCACATTGCCCTCATTTTTTTTCCAAAGCCACATTTTTTTTTCTGTTTTTTCCCCCTTCCAAAATCATGTTTGCATATGACTAGCTGTGGATATTTAATTATTTACATTAGATAAAATAGTTGAGAAGAATGCAGAGTAGTGGAAAAGGGTATTGAGTGTGAGCTTGGATAAATGATATATAAGTAATCATCATGAGAGAGAGACATAATGGCATGAAATTAAAAACAGGGAAGGGAAGTGATTAAGATGGAAAAGTGGTTGAATGGGAAGATGTTGAGGATGGTGTGTTGTGTGGTCAGAATAGGAAGGCCGATGTCTATGTGCTGTGCTTTTTAGATTTACAAAGGGCTCAGAAGTTGAAGCCCCACATACGTGCGCCCTTCAAACACAAAATCTATAGAAAGTATCAAAATCTTAGCCGAAATCCAATCATGATTAGTACCCCTCATCTTTCACAACACTTTCATCTCACATCTCTCATTCATCCACACATATATTTGGAATTAATACAATGGCCATGAAAAGCCTGCAAAGTGAGCCTCTATACTCCATATATAAGAGCATCATCCACATACATTAAAAGGGCTTTTAGCATTAAATTAGCAAGTCTACACAACGATTGGCTTCTCTTGATAAATTGTTCAAAGCAACAATTCAATGTTATGTTGAAGGTGCTCGAATTTCGCCAATCCATCTTCAAAGCAAGTGATCCTGAGAATTGATAAAACAAAGTGATCATACTGAGAATTGATAAGACACAATGTTTCTGTGAGATTATAAAAAAAAAATAATAATTTTTCAGCTCTCTGGCTCCCAGTCTATTTTAAAGCTACAAGAATCCACAGAACCTCGACAGAAGTGGGTCTAACAACAAACGCGCACACATTATAGTGCCGATTTTTCTTTGTTGGTGAGCTTGAAATGATAGTGGTAAAGATTAAGGCAGGAACGAAGCATAACTTGCATATGTACAGCCTAATACTGTTGGTAGTTCTAGGAATAATAAATAATTATTAAGTTGTGAAGGTTAAATAGGGATACATTGAACGTGATGGTTAAATAAAGACAGATAGAGTAAAAGAGTACTTAAAAGAATACTGGGGAGGCGTCTTGAATGTTAGAAAGAGGTTTGAATTTGCGTGTAAAATGGATGGGTCAGGCCTCATGTTGCTGAGTCTACAATACTATAAAATACCCCATATTCACAAATCCCAAATTGGGTCTATTTGTTGACTTTTTTCCCCAAAAGTGAGGTCTGGAAAGATTTCATCAAAAGATTGGGGGAAAATAGGGTAACAGCAGATCTACTTCCTTTTGACAATTGGCTATAGCTTAATATATTACTCGTCCACTTGATCCGTGGTCTTGGGCATATGGTGAATGTAACAGAGCTGGTTGCTGACTATGTCGATATTGGAGGACAATGGAATAGAAACAAGCTAGCAACAGTCCTTCCCCTGGCATATGTTGACCATATTTTGTGTGCACACCTATTTCGTGAAAAAGAGCACAGGGTAAATACACTTTGGAAACCATCTACTGATGGCCAATTTACAATTAATTTTGCTTATAAATTTCTCCTTGTAGGTACTGAATAGCAGGTGGACAATATTTGGAAGAAAATTTGGCAATTACAGGCACCAGAGAAGGTCAAGTATTTCATGTGGTTGTTTTCATATAGAAGAGCTCATACAACAGAACTCAGACAGAGGAGGGGTTTCGAGATGACAACAAATTGCCCCTTTGGTTGTGAGGAACTTGACAATGATATGCAATTGATTCGTGATTGTACTAATGCTATCCATAGATGGCAGCAATCAGTTATTGGTCTAGTATTTTGGAGTCATTTTACTTCCCTTTAAGAAATAGACTGGGTCAACTGAAACCTCAGTCATTTTACTTCCCATATGTTGGATATTCCTTTTTATATCTTTAATCACCCTCCACCTTTTTAGGAAGAGGTGGACGATGATAAGAGATTGAGATTGCCCTTGATCACATTACTTCCCATATGTGTTATTTGATGTTTTTGCAATGATTATTGTTTCAATTCAAAAAAATATTGAATCCTCCTTCCCATTCTTCTATTTTCCTAATAGAAATGTTGGTCTCCCTTTTGATCAATGTCAAAAACATAATAAAAAATCCCTTATATATGTTTGTTTACCTGATAAAAAAAAATATATAATTTGTCCTTGATCACATTACTTCAACTGGATGCCATCTTCTATCTGACAATTTGTGTTTGTAGAATCTGTTGTAAAAATTGCAAAAGGGGTGCAAAGTGTATCAGGAGTTTAAATCCTAGCCAAGGACATGTGGTTTCTTTCTTCCCTTATCTCGATGTTTTACACTCCAGTCAAGATGAACACGTAATAGAACTTGACACAATTATTTATTGATAATAGACCATTTTGCAAAATTTAACTAAAAGCAATAATAATCCAAATCCTGCATTTCTTATGCTGTAAACACTAGTTGTATAAATAAGTTGGTGAAAATGTATCATAAGATCTAGTGGTCAGTCACAACTTGCACTTTACAAACTAGCATTAGGAGGGAACGCGACACATAAATATTCATTAAATATAGCGAGCATATTAAATATATAGGACTGACAAGGCAGAATTTTTTTTTTTGGACATATTTCACAATTCATGTCATTTACATAATTCAAGAAGATATTTTTTCCGGTTCTAAATATAAGACTTGTTTTGTAATGTAATTTATAATATAAAATAGATTTATATTTAGGACCGGGGAAGTATTAAATAATTTATTTTTTATTTTGTCCCTGTTAAAGCACTCGTTAGTGGTCAAACAATATTTATTTAAAGAGTATTTATTAATAAGTCTACAATATTATAGACTTTTCAAATATTAAGTTGTTCACAAAACAAGCACACCAGAGAGTTAAGAAAATTATGTTAGAAAAATGTTTGAATCTACAAGTGGTCCATTATCATTTACATTAAAAACCACATTTTTATTATCATTTATATTGTATAGGCAATAGAGCAACCCCACAAAATAGGTTAGTGATGAAAAGAATGAAAAGAAAGTATAATTCCACTTCTGGGACCACATTTTCATTTTCATTGCATTATTTCATTTATGGTCAGTCTTATAAGCCATAAATAGATAATATAACTCAAAAGATTAAATCATGGCAAGATTGGAAATTTTGTGTGATTTTTGCAATCAAAATAAAGGAAATTTTGTGTGATTTTTGGCTATGAAAATAACAAAAAGATCAACAGATTTTTCATTAATGACTATTTTTATTTTGCGTTTTGCCTAGTATATTGAAGTTTTTCCTGGCATTATTTGCAAAACTTACTACGAATGTTGATGATATGACGAAGGAAGAGATGTTAAACATGTTAAGATTAATGATTTTTTGGATAACTGCAAATATTAATATATTAAATTGTAGGAATTGCAACCATGAGATTGAAAGCTAAGATATAGCCAATATTTCATGAGTATTTTTTGCTGCTGCTGTTGATTCTTCTAACTTATTTAGGAAACTGGAGCTTAGAAAATTTAATTGTGAAAAATAAATCCATATGACTAATATTAATTATGAAGTTACTTTTTTTCCTTTAATAAAAAGCACTCATCAATTCTCCTAAAACATATAGGTACATGGCATTAACTTTTCAAATTTAAGTTGTACCAAAAGAAGTTGATGCAACAAAAAAGAAAAAAAATCACATTAGCGATCCATAATCATATTAAGGCAATGCTTTTATATCCTTAAATTATGTAGGTCATAGAGTAATTCCAAAATGTATATTAGTGATGAGAATAAATTGTCACTGTAAGAAGTGTAATTTTACTTATCGAATCACATTTTCAGTTTTATTGTATTAGTTTAATAAGAGAGAATACTTTCAAAAATGGGTTAACGACAAGACATCAAAGAAACAAACAAATATATGTAAAAAATCTTTGGAAATAAAAAAAATATTGGCATGCAAGAAGTCAAATTTGTATTTTATATATCACATACGAATGATCTTATTAAAAAAAGAATCTCCTTGTGAATGATAAAAGCAACAGCTAGATTTATTACTCATATTGGTAATGATTGGTGACTTTTTCAAATCTTTAAAATTGTATGAGCAATGATCATTTTTAAGTTAAAGCAAAACTTGAAGAAAATTTTAGAGATTCTTTAATTCTTTATCCAAATATAAAATATAAAATAATCAATATGAATATTAGCTAGTTAGGTTTCCCGGAAAGAAGAAATACACACACACACACACCAAATTTTACGCTTGAAGAAAGATCAAATTAAGAAAGCATCTCATAAAGTAACACTAAAAAAAAAAAATTTGAAAACAAAGGTGTGCATACTTGATGAGTCTAAAAGCAAAAAACCAGGCCCTAGTAGATCAAGCATTAAGTGTCATGTCCTTGGATCGTGGGTGAGCCCAACCCCTTTTCTAAAATTTTGTTAAAAAAAATTGCATAAATAGTTTTAATTTGAAATTTAAAGTAACACTCATTTAATCTTTCTGAAAAGAGAAATTCAGTAAATGACGATACATTCAACGTTAGATTATTTTACTTAATGGCAAAAAAATGTTGAACATATGATAAAGACAACATATAATCTACTCTAAATCCTGGAAGGTTATGCCGCCAAACTCTTTTTAGGCATGTTCTCATAGACCAACATCCTACTAGTCCTTGATCAGATGCTCTTGAGAGCCTCTTCACTGCAATTTCCTGTCTATCTTGCAATTCTCTCTGTAAGAACATGTTATGAAAAAGCAGTTACTTCATAAATATTATTTGAAAAGATTTTGAGCTTCACGTGATTAAATTACTTTGTAAACAAAACGACAAAGCCACATCATCCAAACTTATTATCATAATTGAAGTTGTATCATGCCAGTTGAAATGATTCCAAAATCAAAGTGTCAGTTCCTCTAAATCGGTTAATTTCATGTCTTCAGTTTGGTTTGCACCTTGGTTTGTTAGATGTAATCCTACTTTGTTCCACTGTTTTCTTTCCTTCTAGCTGAGTTAAAACATAAAGTGAAAGAAATGAATGAAAGAAAGACAGTTAGTTAGTTAGGAGAAACAGAACATTCTGCTGTGTTCACCAGAAGGTCCAGCAGTACACTACGAAACAAAATATGCAGAAAAAAATGATAGTTAATTTACTGCCCTTGTAACCATAATGACTACTTTCAACTCCTTCTCTTCATCTGTATCCATAGCAGTACATAATTTAGAATCTATATACTGAACAAGTTGAGAAATAAACTTAGCAAGAAATATCATTATATTAAACTTTTATCGAAATATTGTATCTGCCATGACTACTTTCAACTCCTTCCCTTCAGAATGGGCATGGTAGATATAACGATCCGCTCTTCCACTTGAGAATCTTACAACGTCATTTAAGTTTCCAATCCAAAGACATGCTGCCAATAGCAGCATCATATGCGTATGCTGTACAATTGTACTTATTTAAGCATTAAATGCTGCATCTGTCCTGAGAAACAAATGACTGATAGGCAAAATCTGGCACATTTGTCATTGGCAGTTTCAATAACCTCTTTATCTTGATTCAGCACAAGAGTCTTGTCCTCAGATATTGCAAGAATCCCGGATAAATCTCAGATGATTCCTACAGAGCGATTTGTTGGATTTTAAGAGTTGAAGAGTCCAAACTCAAATGCACCATTGGCAGAGTTTACAGTTTCAGAATCTCTGATGAATTGAGGCTCTCTAATGATGTCTAAGGCAATGCTGAAATCTACACAAAAGCCAGAAAGTACAAGAACAACAGGTAATAAGTTTTCAGTTGAATTAATTCCCATCATTTGAAAGAATGCTCCTTAATTGCAGAAGCTTCATATGCAAAACCAAAGGGACCTATAAGGTTATTATATTGCAGGTAAAAGATTAATCTGTTTGTTATTTAAGAAGTCATAATTTTTATTCTTCTTGCGAAGCGCTACTTTGAAGACTGCTTTTTGTCACTATGCTAGTTTACCTCTTTTAATCTTTTTGTCCAAAGTACTCCCTCCTTTCTATACGCCTTCATTGCAATGCATATAAACACACTCCTGCATGTATAAATATTGCTTCAGTGATCCGTGAATGACTGTTTGAGGCAGCAAAACATAGCAATTTTTTTTTATATTTTTAGTTTCTTATTATATATATAGAACAAAGTATTGAAGCTCAATCCAGGAATCCCTTGCCAATGCTTTATGTACTATTCTTCAAAAGCTGGTATGAGAAGTTTTTTCGGATCATTGCCAAAACGTCGTAATATTGAATCCTCTTTCTCGTTTATCTATTTTCCTAATGAAAATATTGGCCTCCCTTTTCTATTCCCTCTTTATGTTTCCTTGCCTGATCCACATTACTTTAACTGTATGCCATCTTCTATTTGACCAACATCTGACAATTTGTGTTTGTAATATGAATATGTTGTAAAAATTGCAAAGGGATGCAATGTATATCAAGAGTTTGAATCCTAGCCAAGGGTATTAGCCAAAAAGGTCCAATCAATGAAAATACTTGTGTGGCGCGCTTATATTCTCCTTTCACAACTTCTCATCAACATGTGAATTCTTTCATCCCTTATTTCTTCTAATATGTTTTACAGTCTTGTCAAGATGAACAGGTGATAGAACTTGCACAGTTCTTATTGATAACAGACCAGTTTGCAAGATTTAACTGAAAGAAATAATCATCTAATCCTACACAAGTTAGGTGCATTTCTTATGCTGTAACACTAGCAATGTAATAAATAAGTTCTTGAAAAATATATCAATAGACAAAGTGCACAGAACAAACACAAATCACATCATGATTTACAAACTAGCATTCGAAGGAGGGAACATGACACATAAATATCCATTAAATATAGCGAACACATTAAATATTTAGGACTGCACGGCAGAAAATTTTTTCACTAGAAACAGGGTTTATGCCTACCCTGTTGAAAGATGTTGAAATATCTTCTGAATATCTTAGATCTTCCAAATGAAACAGAAAAAATAAAAAATCCTATCTATCTCGCCTCAAACTTTGAGATAGTTACATTATTGATGGAACATAAGACACCATTATTTGGAGTTTTCTTTGCAGTACAAGGCATAGTTTGTCTAAGGATGAAT